>NC_039292.1:13774699-14074699 GCF_003368295.1 Carassius auratus | reverse complement strand
GAGTAGGGTAAGAGCAAACGCAACCTTGGACTCCTTGGAGGTGCGGGGCTGCAATACAAAATGCATGGAACATTTCTTAAGGTAAGTCTTGCAAAAGTTTGCTCACCGGAGTAACTCTCTGGCACCGGAAGTCGCGGCTCTGGCCGGAAGTGGTCCTGGGAGCTCTCCCGGGGGACGGGTAGCGCAGGCGGTGCGGTGGGTGCAGTGGGAGAGGTGAGTTGATGGATCTGCTAGGAGAGCTTGGACACCTGTGTCACCAGCGCTTGGGATTGTGCGTCCGATGTTCACAATGTTCTCCTACTGCTGATCCATGCGGTTGATGCTGTAGTGAAGTGGTGCTCGCTGCTTCCATGGTTTTGAGAGCGTTCTGTAACAACTGTGTAAGGAGTGGCAGGAAGCAAGTGCGAGGTAAATGATATTTAATGAGAATAATGAGACAATAGAAAACTGAGACACAAATAACGCTGGGAGGAAAGCACAGTCCAAGATGGTGGTGAGGAATGATGAATCCGGAAGGCAGAGGTGAGTTGGCAGCAGGAGAGGGTGACACAGGAACTGCGGGGAAGCGAGCCGAAGGTAAGTGGTGTTGCTTGATGGTGGTTGCGTAGAGTGGACGGGGTTCCGGGAAGACACGGACATCCAACACAGAAACATACAAGAAAGCAAGGCACGGGTTACAGACATGAAACAATGCTCTCACGAACACAAGACGCTAGACAAGCCATATATATAGGAATGAGTAATGAGTGACAGCTGTTGCTGATGACAATTAACGGAGACACCCACAAACTAATCGGTGCTGACGCGTAACACACACAGACTTCACCCACAAAGTGCAAAACCCAGAGATCACGGTTTACCAACCGTGACAATAAAAGGCCAAAATATTTGATACATATTACAATTTGCCTTAACATCCAAATAGCATCAGTGTCAGCAAATGTGCACAGCCATGAGTAATTATATAAAGTAAATGCAAATCTGATTTAGATCCTTCTTAGGCATTAAGCACTGTGCATATGTAACATTTTGTACTAAAACGGACCTTTGTTTAATCCGATTTTGAATGGTTATTAGCCTTACACCGAATTATAAAACATAATTCGCCAAACTATTTTGATCCATGCACTTGGTGGAAAAAACCCAGTTTAAACGGACAGTTCGCCCCAAAACAAAATCATTGTTTCAGTCATCATTTCCTCATCCTCGTTTTGTACCAAACCTGTATGACATTCAGAACAAACTAGTGACCACTAGTGGTGCATAAATGACACACTTTGCTGTTAATTTTCTTGTGGTTGATGGTCAGGTTTCTGAAGGACTCATTATAATCACACAAACAGGCTCGGGTCTGGGAGAACAACGTTTCATACCAGGCAGATTTAACAGGGACGCAGAAACACTGTGTTCAAGTACAAACATCTGCCACCAGCTGGCCTGTTAAGTTCATTTTGACGGAACAAAACAGTCTGAGCTGCTCAGTGTTGTGGACATGAAAGGCTTCATTTTTTCTAAGCGGATCTGCAGCCGGTGAGGAGAGGTCAGGGCCTGATCCCCTAGAGAAAGACACACATCTCTGGTTCACTGAAATGCCAGCAGGAAACTGGTCTCCAATTAAATGATACTTGCTGTTTTAAGGAGAATAATATGTTATACCAGTGTGAGCCATCTGTGTTATGTTAGCTTCGTCTTTTTACCACTTTTTTACACATTTCTCAAATGCTTTTATCCTATATTTTATTCAAATGCTTTTAAAATATAATGCTTTTTTAAGGTTTATAGTGCATTTAATGTTTATATTTTATCAGAACATGTAAATAGGTTGTGTTTTATTGTTTTAGATATTAGAACAGACTGTAAACTTGAAGACTTGAACCTGAATTTTCCATATGAGCACCACAATTTGACATCTCTATAGCATTTAGTGTAACAATACTTTTTTACAATATGCTAATGATAAATATCACAATATAGTTGATACTGACATGAGTTGATGTTGGCTTTGTGCATTTTTTAACAAAAGTATCCTCTTAATGAGTCTAAAAATGTCATGAGGTGTAACTATTAAATATAAATGAATATATCTTTACTTTTGAGAATATATATATATATATATATATATATATATATATATATATATATATATATATATATATATATATATAGACACACACACACACAAAGAATTATTAATTCATACCTATATATCGTTAGGTTTTTGGAGAGGCGCACCACATGACATTTTGCAACGCGAACTAACCATGCCTTGATATATAAAAAAAGTCACATTTTCCAATGATAATGCTATTTATCACAGTCAAATGTTTGTTTTCTGGATTCACATGGTTTTTGGAAACTTAAATATCTTTTTCAACAAAAATTTAAATTTAAGGAGTCAAAAATGTCATGTGGTGTCAACATTAAGTAAAAAAAACATTTCTTTACTCCCTATATTTTCCAGAATGATTTAAATATATTTTTTCAAGGTATTTTTTTATAAATCAAATAAATTAATTCATTAATTGGGAGTAATAAAAATAATTACATAAAATATTTAAATAATTAATAAATACATAAAAACATAAAAAACTGCCCTTCATAATGTTTTATTGGCCATAATATAAGACATATGTATCGCCCAGATAAATATCATTCATGCATAGCTTCATTTGATCAGTTGCATACCATCTTGATTTATCGCTTAGTTTAATTAATTGATTCATGACTCACATGCTTGTTTAATTTTTTTGACTAGTCACGACATTGTTCTTAGGCATGCATGCTTGATTGATCTCAAAACAGTATAAATAACACTGAGCGGTTCGTTTCACAGCTGAATTCCTCTAGAAAGATCAGAGGCAGGTGAAAGAAAAAAAAGAAAATAAAACTTCCTGCCAAGAAAAGAATGTTCTCTATGCCTAAAATACTTAAAAGGCTTATCAGAACATTAACATCAATGTAATGCAGAGCACAGCCCTCCGATTTCAATAACTCATGACATGTAAGATTTTATTTTATTACTATTTTGATATTTATAGCACACAAAATTGTCTCAAATATATGTTATATTTACATGTTGCTATATTGCAATATGCATTGATAAAATAAGCTATAATTTCAATTCTTCTGTAAATTAAAATGTTCAAATGTTACCCACCCACTGTGAAGCCTAATTCTATGTGCTATCTGATACACAGACCACACTTTCCCATATCCTAACCTGAATGAAAGTCTTACCACTAAATTACAGTGGAAAACCTTCCCTTGTGTGACAGTTTTTCTTTTTTTTTTCTTTGCTAGTTTCCATTTTAGCTTGAAATAACACAGTCATAAGCGGAACCAACAGCTTGACTTGGAATGAATTTGGTCATAAACACACTTGCCAGGATTCGCTATTTATTGCACAGATTCCTCATAAGCACAGCGTTCAGCATGCCTGTACAATATGATTAATATAAATGACATTGTTGTATTTTCTCAGACATCGTGGCACCTGTTAGGGACTGTCATGGTAAAAACATTAATAGGGGCTGAAGTATTATTTTCAGTGATGGTAAAACAATATTTTCCACACTGTTAAAATAATCAACAAAATAAGAATTCGGAAACGTAAATGCTGACGGCTACCATCATCTGTAATACATGACTGCCTAGAAAAGCTGACTACAAACTGTGCGTGTTAAAACCAGGAGACATTATATACTGAGTTTGTTAAAGGAGTAGTACACCCCAAAAATTACAATTTGCTGTAAATATACTCACCCTTGGGATATTCTGATGAGTATGTTTCTTCATCAGAACAGATTTGGAAAAATGTAGCATTACATCACTTGTTCATCGATGGATCCTCTGCAGTGAATGGGTGCCGTCAGAATGAGAGTCCAAATAGCTGATAAAAATATCACAATAATCCACAAGTAATCAACTATCACTATTATTGTCTATAATAACTTTTTTTTTTCACCAGAGAAATGTTATCTCATCTGAATCAGGAGATAAATATGCACAGATCAAGCACCGTTTATAAGCGAAAACAGTTCAAAACAATGGGAGATGGACATTTTCAAAGGTTTCATTGATTTTAATTTTTTGTATACAGACATAATAACAACAAAACTTTGTGCATTTATAAAATAAATAAATAACAAACAGGGTGTTCTGTCTGCAGCCTTTGTCTGCGCTGATCTTCATTTACAAACGCGTCATTAAAATGAACTGTAACTCAGTGAATACTCAACGAAGAGACAGGGAGATCTATAGAAAGCTTGACATGTCAACTTTTAAACTAAACAAATGCTGCCGAAAACAAATATTCTTTGATAATGTAATCCATATGAAAACAATACGATGTCCATTTTACACGTCTCCCTTCATTATCTTCTAATGTGACCATGCCCCCGCTGGTCTAATGCTGGTCCAGATTCTAATGTTTCACTGAAGCGTGCGGCTTGAATAATACGCCCATACAACAGAAGACAACGCAGTGAGACTGTTCTTCAAGTTCTTTTATTTTACTGTTTGCTTCACGATAAGAGGAATAAGACATAATTCACCCCAAAAAGATGTGATGTGGTTGAGGATTTGAGATTTGGATTTCCTCAGAAATAAACAATGAAGCGCTTTATTCAGCAGAGATCATAAACATGAGTAAGTCTCTTTTTATTTATTGATATACTTGTACTAGTTTTCACATAACGTGTAAACATTTTACAAGTTAGGCTTTTTCCAAACTATAATTCCTGACTAAATGTATAATCAAATGAAACATCATAAAGTTTCAATAACGATATACACTACTATATCATTCAAAACTTGATGTAAATAATATAAATGTAACAAATAAATGTAACAGTAACAAATGTAACAAACAATGCGGTTCTTTCCATTCCATTATGCTAAAAATTCAGTTTGAAAGTCAGCTTTGATTGTTCCTAATTAACTGCACTCCCAAGTGGATATTAAATTATGTTGTGGGATAATTAAATATATTCTAAATAAACTACAAACATAAAAATATACACATTTATTTTGTCCTCACATTCTTTCTTGTAACTCCTCCCTCACAGTGACACACAGCTGACTCAAAGGCTTATTACGCAGCTCATTATGCAGCTCATTATGCAGCTGATTATGCAGGCCTTTGTCTTCTCAGTTCTAAATCACAATGATATTCATTATAGTTCACGTCCTCTCGCATATGACTTTTACAAACAAAAAGTGTCTTCGAAAATTTAAATCAATATATAGTTTTCTGTGAGTAAACAAGATGATTTTCACATAATTTAGAAAGAAAAATTCTAGGCTACAAGCTCCAGTTCTCAAAAGTCCCGAAAACCAGTGTTCTGTATGTGTTTTATTGCCTTATTCAAGTGATTTAACATTTTTAGTTTTTCACTAACCACACATAAATTTTTTTTCTCAAAAACACAATCATGTACATACATGCTGCTCACATATTATTATAGCCCAGTTTGTGCTGATTACAGTGAGACTAGACTTTAGCCATTTAGATGTTTATAAGCAACTGAAAAAAGCACAAATGTCAGGTCATGACAAAACTTCTCCAGGCCCCAAAAATACCCTTAGACCTCAGAGGGTTAAAGCTCAGTTGATTGCTTTGGACACATTGGATCTGCTCATAATCAGCTGAAGAACAAGGGTCCTTGCCTGCACCAATGGCTTCTAAAGCTGCTGGTTAGTTTGTTGAACTGGCTTCTGAAATTGAAGGTCATTTTGCTGAGTCAGAGCTCTTACGCAGATTATTCCACTTTGGAACAGCATGACAGAAAATGCAAACTGCCGAAATCTGACCCAAAACACCAACTTGCAGCCATTTTTCAACAACTAAACACAAAGTGGTGATGCTGCCCTTTGTTTTTTTATACTCTACAGCAGTACTTCCCAAACCTATCCTGGAGATCCCCCTGCCCTGCACCCTTATCTAACATTCAACAGAGGGTTACAGATTTCATCTTATTAGAGTTAGTCCCTCCCCCTTCATTAACCCTCACGATTCTCCAGACTTACATGAGTTGGAGCTTATGCAACTGAGTGATTCTCATTGGCTGCATCCGAAAACTTAGGCTGGTGACTTGCTGCCTCGCTGACGTATCAGGCAATGACTTTGCAGGCAGTGTTTTTGCAACTGATTTTGGACAGCCTCCTGAGGCAGCGCAATGATCTACAGCAAAATATATAGAGAGCTTTGGTGACAACTTAGTGAATATTTAATTACTGCATTATTAATTTCTCGCTAGAATTACATAAAAGGTGGAAAATGTTGATCAAAAACATACATTTACACACAAACTGACCACTGACGGTAAATTTCAGATGCCATCTTTATTTTTTGGCTTAACTGTCACAGAATGGAATGCACAGGATTGTGGGATATCAAAGTCAGTGAAGGATACATCTATGCTGCCTTCAAAAATCGGCCAGATGAAGGCATCTCAGGAGATATGAAATGAAAATAACATTGATTCAGACGTGCCTTGATGACTTCCTACCTTGGAATGCATCCTTCGAAGGCAGCGTTTTTCAGTTTTCAGATGCAGCCATCGATTCAACTGTCCTTGTTAAATACATGAAAACACAAACTTGAGCATAATTTAAAATATCATTCTAGTATGAATTTCTGCCATTTTGAATTCTCCCTTGGTTTTTATCTTTCATTAGCTGAATCCAATTGTTGACTTCTTGACAATTCTGAATTTTTTTTTCTAAGAGACACATCTTGGAATGTACAAGCCTGTATCATCAGACTGGTTCAGAAGAAGCTTGATTTAACATACTCATGATAACTTTGAAGCTTGAGTGATGCTTGAACCCTGTCCCAGACATAGCTGCTCTATTCTTAAATGCTGCATTATAATTAAGATACAATCATTGATTTTTAAAAAGTACTTTTAAAATCTTGCACAGACTGCAATATCAATGTCCTTTGGTTAGAGGTGGAAAGTAACTAATTACAAATACTTTCATTAGAGCACTTGAGTAAATTAAACTTTTTTTCTGCTTTCCTGAGTATAATTAAATTGGTGGTACTTTTACCTGAGTTAAATAAAACTAAAGTATTACATTTATTTTTAAACAAAAGCACAAAGTAAAAAAAAAAAAAAACGGACAAAGGAGGCGCCGATGAAGAGACAGAGCGTGCTGGTGTTTGACGGGCACTTTTCAAACTTCTGGGGTGGAGCCCTGCGCTTCAGCTAATAACAGACAGGTCTGACTTAGGAGCAAAACCAATCAAAACTTGGAGTTCGGTTGGGGTTGGGGTGGGGTGTTCAAACAGCACTATGCTTTGACTGTCAATCACCGGCGTTGTCTGTCAGGGACCAGGCAAGACCAGTCCCAGCCAATCCAAAACAATCATGCTCCCCTGAGTATTAATCACCCTCACCTGGTCATCATCAGCAATCTCATCAAGGCACTATAAAACACTCACATCAAGCCTGCAACAGGAACAGACCTCATGTTTCCGTCTCCTGCTTGCCTCGCATCCCGTAGATTCCAAGACGTAATGTATACGGACTTTTGAAACACTAACCTTTGTGTCATTGTTCTGCTGCCTCCAGGATTTCCGAGCCATCCCTGTTACCTGATTTCCCAACGATCTCCTGTATCTCATGTGTTCATGTCAAGCTTGCTGGACAGTTGCCTCTCCTGTAAAAGAAAAGGGACAAACATTAGTTAACCGTGATTGTGTGGCATTGACCTCTCTTCTATGGATGTACTCACCTGCATTCAGCCCCTCACTGAGTGATCTGCACAGTATCCGCACCTGAAATCACCTTCTACTCACCGTGCACTTGATCTTGTGAAAAATAAACGTTGTGTGGAATTCACTTACCTCTGCCTCCAGGGACTATCCTGACAGAATGCTTGACCAACACCGACATGAATTAAGCACAGTCTGGAGACGGCGCTTCCGCAAACACTGCTCCCACACTGGTGTACATAGCCAACTCAGTCTCTTGACCAGCATGCTTCTCCAGCTGGGCGAAGGATTGCAATGGATTTCTATTATAATGTTCACTCTGCCTTGAGCAAAACGCACATCTTTCTCCTAAAGAAATATCTAAAGTCTTGTTTATCCAGCAGTTATCTGGGGCTGCGTTAAGATGGGCCGAAGTGCTGTGGTTTCAAGAGACTGCGGTCACCTCGTCCGTACAGAATTTTATCAGTCACTTTAAGGAAGTGTTTGGGTGACCCTGTGGGAGACTTTTCAGTCAGCAATCAATTGTTACACCTGAGTCAAGGTGAAAGACCTGTTTCTGAATACTCCCTTGAATTCCAGACTCTGGCCACGGCGAGTGGAAAAAAACTTATGGTTTACCGAAGAGGATTAAACCCCATACTTCGACTGCAGCTCGCCATTTATGATAATCTGGGGTTAGAGAAATTCATAGAACAAGCCCTCCCAGTTCACTTGAGATCCCAGTCCTGTTATCGAGAAACTCATGCCCCAGCTCCCATTTCTCATCAGTCTACCCGAGAAAATCCCTGAATCGCAGCCTTAACGGATGCAGATGGAAGCCCAGCGACTGTCTCCAGCAGAGCGTAACCGTCGGCAAGAGCTCAGACTATGCCTCTACTGCAGGAGCGGAGGACACTTTATACGAACCTGCCCATCTCGTCCCCTGCGGTTTTTGGTGAGTTCAGTTCTCCACCAACCCTCTGTGTCAGCTCCACTAACTTTATGTGTTACTCTGAGGTTTCGAGATCTCGATGTTGCAGCCACCACCAACGTTGACTCTGGATCAGCCGGCAACTTCATTTCTGGAAAACTTTCCAAGGCACACAACCTCCGAAGGACCCGAACCACTAAACTGTACTCTATCTATGCAGTGACTGGCGAGCTCAACAAAGGGTATGTGACACCACAAATAGCACCAATCACCCTTTCTGTAGAAAATACCCACCACAAATCATTTTCCCCATTTGTTCTCACAAATAGCCTAGCTGATTTAATTCAAGGCCGACCTTGGCTAAACCAAAATCAACCCACGATAGATTGGACTACTGGGAAGATTCTGAACTGGGGCTGCAAATTCCAAGCCACTTATCACTTGTATAATGTACAATCCGCTAATGGCCACCCTGTCTCCATGTCAGTGAATTCTACATCCATTGAGAGTCCGATAGCTTATGAAAAAAAGTTTAAACCTTTTTAAACCGTTTATGAAGTTTATCCAGGGATGTGCCCTCTGTGGCATGACCAAGGTCCCTCGGCAACAACCCACCGGAAAACTACTCCCATTACCGATTCCCCATTGCCATTAGTCCCACATTGGAGTGGATTTCATCACCGATCTCCCAGTCTTGGACGGTAACACCTGCATTCTTGTAGCCATAGAAAGATTTTTTAAAGCATGTAGACTAATCCCCCTGAAAGCCCTGCCCACAGCCTTTGAAGCAGCCGAACTCCTGTTTGAACATGTGTTTTGTACCTTTGGCATTCCATAGGATATCATGTCAGACAGAGGGCCCCAGTTTATCTCCAGGGTATGGCGGTCATTCTTCGCCCTCCTTAATGTAACAGTAAGCCTCACTTCTGGTTACCACCCACAAACAAACGGCCAAACTGAACGTAAGATCCAAGACATCAGTCGCTTCCTCACAACATTTTGGCATCACAATCAAAACCTCTGGAACCGTTACTTAGTCTGGGCAGAATATGCCCAAAATTCCCTCCGACAGACGTCCACCAAGCTGACCCCATTCCAATGTATCCTAGGCTATCAGCCTCCCCTGGTCCGGTGAGCCGTCCGAAGTTCTCTCAGTGAATACCTGGTTCCGAAACCGCGAGAGGGTTTGAAACCAGGCACACCACCACCTTCAGCAGGCATTGAATTGCCAGCAGCACTTTGCCAATTTTCTCCGTTGACAAACTCCTACCTACCAGCGAGGGCAACTGGTATGGCTCTCTACACGGGACATCCAATTAAGGCAACCATTTCCATAATTGAGCCCAAAATACATAGGGCCATTCCCGGTGGAATGACAAGTCAACCCAGTTACCTACCGACTCCGACTCCGGATACACCCCACCTTTCATGTCTCCCTGTTAAAACCCCATCACTTACCTGTCTCTGTTCCCTCTGCTGACCAGTCCCTGACGACAACCCCCCCCCCCCCATTACCACCCATAGACACTGAGCCCATCTACAATGTAAGGGAGATACTGGACTCCCGACGTCATGGTGGGCGACTAGAGTACCTAGTGGACTGGGAGGATTATGGACCAGAGGAAAGGTGTTGGGTACGTCGTCAAGATATCCTCAACCCCAATCTGCTCACAGAGTTTCATGGCCAGCATCCAGAGAGACTGGCTCCGCGGCCCCCAGGCAGACCGCCATGATGTCGGAGAACAAGATCCCCTAGCGCGGACCCTGGAGGGGGGAGTAGTGTCAGGGACCAGGCAAGCCCGGTCCCAGCCAATCCACAATTATCACGCGAAAAGTGAAAGATATAAAACCATGTCAGAAAATAATAATAAACAAAATCACTGAGTAGGAAAAAGGATTTTGTCAGTATTTTTTGAACCACCATTTGCTTTGATTTATTATTTTGTAAAAAAAAATTTTGCTTGATATGTTGGTGTTATATCTTTCACCTGGATGTTATATGTTGCACTGAATAAAACATAAACAGTGTCCATCTTTACTTCAGACTGCAAAGCACCAAAATGTGATTATTTTAAAGGGGGGGGGGGGGTGATTCTTTTCTTTACTCACTGTGTGGTTAATTTAGTTAATTCAGTTAATTTTGAAAGACTGCTGAATTTTACAGCAACAATCTATTTAAATTTCATCTGTTTTTCTTTTTTTTAGTGTTGAAATTTTTTTTTTCAACACTGTAACAAGCTTGATTTGTAAGGTTAAATATATAATTTCTGCACCATCATTTATGACTTTTTTTAAGCAGGTGACATCAGCCTCTTTGTCATCTCTGATTATTATTTTATTGCATTTCTAGGACCACAGCTACCTCAATAGCAAAAAAAGGACGTCTAAGAGACAGAAGAGGGACCTCCCTTTTGTGAAGCTTCTAAACATTTCCATCACCCTGTCCCCGTACCTGAGCGTGGACTCGCAGCAGTTCCAGACCTCCATTCAGGAAGGTATTGAAGACTACTGGCTGAGTCTGCCCTCAGGAGCGAAGGGCCGAACGGTAAGACTGACTGTTTGCTGATCTGGGCGTCCGTCTTGTCATTTATGCACTGAGGTATATGGGTCAATCACCCGGATTACTTTTGCATCATAGATGTACTTATATATTGAATTAGATTTTCTGTTTTCACTTTAAAGTTTTAGTTTTTAAAATGTCTATATAGTATGTATTTTTTATTTATTAGTTTTAATTGACTTTTAATCAAGTTTTATTTGTATTAGTACTTCAACTTGAAGGAAACTTTTAAAGTTTAGGTTTTATGATATTTTATATTATTTACAATTTATTTTAGATAAGGTTTTTTTTTTTACTTAAAGGTTCATATGATGTTGCTAATATGATCATATGATATTGTATTTGGTGTAATGCATTGTGTTTATGCGGTTTAAGGTTGAAAAAAACACATTATTTTCCATATAATACACATTATCGTTTCTCCTCTATGCCCCGCTTTTTGAAACGCGTCGATTTTTACAAGCCTCATCAGTCCGAAAAAGCAAGATGTGCTCTGATTGGCCAGCTATCCAGTGCATTGTGATTGGCCGAATGCCTCAAGCGTGTGACGGCAATGTTACGCCTCTTACCATACTGTGCCATCTCCCAGGCCAGCAGCACATCCCAACATTGGTTCTCTTTTAGCAGTTCAGTCAATGTACTGTTAGGAGTAACTGAATAACTTGGGAGATTGGTTTATTTCACATCAGAGGGAGTGTAAAGCATTTAAGTAATTTGTGAATTAGTATATAATGGAGACACAAACGTTTCAAACGATTCAGTTTGATTTAGTGAGCTGGTTTGACTGGTTCACCAAGAAGTTCAGGTAAATAGAAAGATTTGTTCACAATCCAGACATCACTAGACGAGACAAAACTAATAAAACCCATTAAAAACTAGGCATTTGTTGCATCCAGTTGGGACATAATAACTGGTTATAATGACTTATATTGTCTTTTTACGCGTTGTGTTGCGTATCGTACTGCGTGAACATAAAACCATGTCTGTATTTGTGATCTGAGAAACAACAAATAAGCCTACCCTTCAGTGCTCAAAACTCGTTTTTGAATAATCAGTGGCAAATTATTTAAATATAAAAACATACTTACATGCTGTGAGTCAGGCTACTTGTTCAGTAAACAGTCCTCATCCTTCATAAAATGCACAGCACACTTCTAAATATTTGGTTTGGACTTTTCTGGAACAGTGTTAAAATACAACTTAACCACTGATTTCTAGTCGTGTCCTCTTTTGGAAGGCCAAACAAGTAGTTTCGCTTCCACAACGAAACACACAGCAAGTCCTCAACATGGCAGCGATGGCAACTGTGAGAATAAAAGATACGCTGCCATTCTTTGCTTGAACATTTGGGCGGTGTTATGCAAATCTTCCCTCACAGTGACGTAGACATGTGGGGGCGGGTTAGAATAAGATGTTTTAGGGGCATGTGGTTGACTGTTAACTTTTTTAAAGAATATCTCTTTGGTTTTGAGACTTTAGTCTTTGCAACTTTACAGATCTTCTTTATGCACCAAGAGCTTGTAACACTCCAAAGAGAAAGGAGAATTTGAAATTGCATCATATGACCCCTTTAACAACAATATATCACTGCTTGGTGTTGTTTTTTGTCTGGATCTATTAATTTATTCAAATATACATTAAAAAAAGCAATTCAGACATACGGTGACTTGAAGTCTCCTATGAATATGTTCTACATTTTGGATTAAAAATTTAAAATTATATCTTATGGGGCATAAAGTAAAACTGTCAGAGTGATACAAATGTCTGATATCATAATAAAAAGGAACTCATTAAAATAATGAAATTCGTGAAAGAAATAATTATTAAATTGTTTTTCATTATTATTAGATAATTATCATTAATTATCATTATTTTTAATTATCCAGTTATATGACATGTGGTTCCCCAAAAACGTCATGGTATCTGCACAAAAAACCCTTAAAAATATATGTGAATATTTGAAAATTATTAATATGTGTACTCTCATATGTATTGAAAGGGTAAGAAAAGTACTATTTTTACTTGATAGTTCCAGTACATGACATCTAAAGTTTTTCTTTACAAATGGCATAAAAGTTTCTTCAAAACTATATGAAACCAACATGTCCTTTTTAAATAATTTTCACATTTTGAGCTAGATTTCCTTTTTCATGTATACTCTTATTTGTTCTTGACCAATATTCTTACCTGTGCATTGTTATTATTATTATTTACTTTTTTATTTGTACATTATTTCTCTTTCATAAGGTGCCTCTTTTGACTCAGTGGAAAGGAAAGTACAGTGTGAAGCTCAACATCTCCAACCCAGAAGCCACAAATTGGTTTCTGGACAAAGTGGACAGCTTGCGTAGCCATTTGGGCATGGAGTATGTCATCCTGGAAGGCGGTGAGGGAAACCCTTTTGAGGAACAAGTCCTACGCCCCCCTATGGCATGGGTTGGGGATGAATACATCCGACTCTTGGCCGACCTGGCAGAGAGGATAGGGGACAATGCCATTGTGACCTCAGGAACAAGGTATTTGGTTTAAACTGGTAAATAGTCCCAATCGTTTATGGTGATTTTGGCAAGTAGCACATGGATAAACATTCTCGTTGGTCCTAATAGCTGACTTTATGTTGAGAATTGAGATTTTACGGAATTTTTTTTTATGGATCAATTGAAGATGTCAATCCAAGAATTTTCCCATTTGGCAAAATCATGATCACTTACTACCATTTTGGGAACAATCGACAGACTTTGTTCATACAGGAAAGCAAAATCCAAAATCCATTCTTGGCATGTCAAACTCAAATATTTTCAGATGTAGTCCTCTGAACCTCCCGGAAAATACACCAAATCTGATTTGTTACTAGTCTGATCCAAACCATATGCATACGTGAGATTTAAAAATATGTTAAACTCTATCCCCGCCAATGACAGAATTGTCCAGCTTTCCATGTTTTTTACTGTTATATGGTAGGAGGACCTATTACACATCTTATTAAAGTATTAGATTTCTGGATCAAATCATGGTGAAAAAGCAGAAACAAGTGATCGCGTATGTATGCAGAAGCATATGTAAAACAACGCATAATGTAAAGCATCATCAAACATTAAACAGCATATACATCAAAACTGCCTTACGTTACGATTTTCACAGCTTTTTTTCTTTCAAAATGTTGCTTTTTGTCATGAGACTTGCTCACATTTAAGTGTGGATAAAAAAAAAGCTAGAATGTTTTTATATATTAATTTTTAATTTTTTTTAATTATCAAAAATGTTGGTGATTTGTTTTTAAAAATGCTGGTGGGCAAAGAGTTCAAATGGTTTTTGGGAAGATTTTATGAATGAGATATCATGTTATCCATCTTCTCATTCCACAATTATAGCTACTTGTTGTTGTAAGAGAAAGTCTCTTTGCATATGTTCTGTTTGCATTTGCATTGTTGGTTCCAAAATGTCAAGTAGACAGTCACTCGTTTGAAAACTTTCCCTTTAGAAAAAAAAAAGGATTCTGAAAACTAACCGGTATTGTGTAAAATGATTCAAATTGTTTTTGAACTTTAGAACTTTTTTATTTTGTTCACACAGGTCAAGCCACAAAGCGCTCTTCATCCGTATGAGTGCACTGCAGTCAGACTGGAGTTACTCTGGGCTCAAAGGCATCATTCCATCCCTGCTGCATCACAGTCTTCTGGGATATAATTTCTTCATTCCTGATGCAGTAGGTAATACCTGCCCACACATACTGTACATAAATACACTTGTACTTTTTGTAAAAATGCATGTCATAGACAATACAAAGACAATACAATTGATTAAGTTGTCTTCTTTAATTCTTTACAAACACAGAAGTCCACTGGCATACAGTTGTACAATACACAGTATGATGTGAATATATCTCATAAAATATCTCCAGAATATTCCCAGATCATATTTGACAAATTAATCAAAAAGGGGAAAATAATTACATTTTGCATCAAACAATTAAGCCTGTTTTTAGAACTACACATAAGAAAATGTTTCTCAGATTACTGTAATAGTACATTATATAATACATTAAATATTTTTCTATAAATTAAATGTAATGATTTAGAGATAAAAATGGATTAAGGTTGTTGTTGTTGTTGTTTTTTTCAGAAAAACTTTTTTAACTTATTGGACTTTTAATCTACTAAAAAGTTTGCATTATGTGTATGGTGTTTGATAAATCAGGCTTTTATGGCTTTATTTAGTATTATTCAGAATATGGAGCTCATATTTGCTTTATATATAAGTTGCTTCACTCCATTAAGTGTTCATCTTGATACAAATATATATATATATATATATATATATATATATATATATATATATATATATATATATATATATATATATATTATGTGTACTAATATGGTGTTACATTTACTTAATAAAAATCAGTAAATACTGTTTACCACATACCATGAACTGAAGAGGGATTTACAGTATAATTATATATTTTAATAAACTGAAAGTCCTTTTTCTTAATAAAAATTTTTGATCACACTGATATTTTAGAGCCTTTAGAAATGTATCAAATATGTTACATTAGGCTTTATAGGGTTGAGCACATTTTCCCTCCAAATTCTAATGTAAAGATCACAATGCCATAAAATCATGATTATCCTCAAAAAAATTGAATTTCTTCATGTGAATACATTTGTTGGACTTTTTTAATCGCAGGAGGTACGCTCTCTGCTGAACTGGTTGCTGATGATGAGCTCTTCATTCGCTGGCTGGAGATTGCAGCCTTTCTTCCTGTCATCAGCTTCCAGACACCTCCATGGGTCTTTGAGAAGGAATGGGTGAGTGCCACAAGGGCGGGTCCTCAACCCCATCCATGTTTTAGCTTTCACTTCAGTTCCATTTCTGCTGTGGTGAGAAAATAAGGGATACGATGGAGCCAAGTGGGTCATACAGTAAGAAAGACTGAGTTCTCAGGAAGCAAAACTGGGTGCAATATGTTGGTCATTGTGAGTTAAATGCCTCAGAATCGGAGACTGTTTCTTTTTCACTCCTAACATAACATAAGGAACATAATACTCATTCACTCCATGGTGTACCATGAGAGTGCCTTTAAAATACTAACTAAATACATGGCAGAATATCCAGTCTCAAGCACTGATATGTTTGAGGCCGTTTGAGAGGGTCCTCCAGGTGGCCGTTTTTCTTGCATTTCACATGTGGTAAGCTTCCATCTGGTCAGCATTAATGTCTCTTTCAAATTTATGACTCTCAATCTCAACTGTAATGAGAACCCCTGCACCAGGAATGATAATGAATCACTGGATAAGAGGAAAAGAAAATTTTCAGAGACAATTACAGATTTCATTTTTGATTTGACTTTACACTCCAGAGTGGGGGGGGGGTCATCAATCACTGGTAGGAGTAGATCTTTTGATGTCTTTCATTATTAGAAATGGACAGATGTAGTTGTATTTCACAGGAAGTAGAGGGACAACAGTCAATTGTCGTCTTGCACATTTGGTATCTGCGGTTTTTGTTCAAAGTAACATTACACTGACCAAAACCTTATCTTCAGCAACAAAGCCAGTGAGTTTTGTTTATGTTTGGAAGGTTGGTTGAAATGTTGCCATGTCCACTTATTATAAGCGATGCTTATTAGTGTCTTTGGACTTGTTGTTTGGGTTCGGCTCATAAAGCGATCCAGTTTATGGAGATAATAGAGTAGACGTGCAGGTCGCATTATTTTTGTATGTGGCTTATTTCCAAGATAATGCATTTGGATTTGAGTTTATTATGGGCTCGCAATATCTGGCAATGATAATGAGTCAAAACATGCCCTGTGATTTCTTGCACTGCACAAACAGAAGAAAGACGTGGGGAAGTCAGAGCATGAAGTCTGAGTATGGGTCACCATACTTGGCTGTATGTCACTTCACTTTCACTAAACTCTGATACACATTTAAATATATCTTTAACAACTAACTGTTCAGTTCCGTTCTGTATATACCACAATTTTTATAAATGCGGTTGTCACCTGAATTTTTTGGGAGTTTGGTTGTAGAATACATTTGCAACTCCTGTAAATTACTGAACTATGCATGTACAGAACCAGATTAAGCACTATAATGTGGAGTGATAAATTAATTTAGCTAAAAGTTGTAAGATGTTAGTTATCATTTTGTGTCCCAAGGAGAAAAAGGATTTGGAATGACATGATAGTGAATAAATGCTGACAGAATTTTAGGGTGAATTATCCCTTTAATAACTTAAAAAGAAAAAAAAAACAATAAAAAGTGACTTCCTTTTGAACAGTGTGAAAACGGTATTGGAAAATTGTCTGGTTTTGATCTTGGCTCATGAATATCAATTGGACAGTCTTAACCCTTTTAAATCATTAGTATTACTATTAAATGTGTTGATCATACTGAAAGGCTTTACTTGCCTTTATTTTAAATTCTCTTTAGATTATTGGCTTCTGCAGGAAGCATGTCTGTGTGTGTGTCTGTGAGTGCGTGTACTAGCTTTCGTGCGATTACCCAACACCCATTAGAGACTCAATGTTGGGTCTAAACAGGAGAACAACCGGAATAGAAGCCGCAGGCCTGTTTTCTCCATTTAAAATTAGGCCAAACTCAGGCAGTTCTTCAAAATTCATCTCATGAAACTTTTTTTTTCATCTAAAGAATACATTTTTTATGAACGTGGTTTTGCTTTGTTTCCGTCACCAGAGACTGGCTAGGAAGTTAACTGAAGGATATGACCTCAGAAGGAATGTTAAAAACGAACCACAGCAGAACTAGACAAGAACGGTGTTGAACAGAAACTCACATCCTCTTTCAGATGTTTTATTAAACATTCACTGACAGTTTCACCTTTTTCTAGATCCTTAACCTCACCAGATTCTACGTAGCCAAGCACCACGACTTTGTCATTCCTTTGGTACTGAAATACGCAGAGCAATGGAAGGATACCGGAAACCCCATCTACAGGCCGCTGTGGTGGCTCAGTCCCAACGACCCGATCACGTTCACCATTGATGATGAGTTTCTTATTGGAAATGAGGTAAGCTGCTAGTAGAAAGGTCAGTTTTTCCTTAATTGGCCCATTTAGGAGTAACCTGAGGTCAAGTATATTGCTCAAAGACACGGTGACTGATTTTACCAAATAGAACACATTTCTGAATAATTTGTTAGTTTTGGAACGATACAGTCCAAACCTCCAGCCCATGAAATCAGAAGATTATATGTTTTCAGTGTTGATTTCCACAATGAAGTTTCTGCCGATATGTTAGTTAATGAAGGGTTTTCAAAGCCAAACTTTCAGTGCTGGTATTGCGCATAATTTTACAATTTCCCACAAACTCTGTGCTTATAATGAGGGAAATTCCCACAAACATTCATTCGCTATAACAATGTGGGTCAATAATTTGAAATCTTTCTCTCAGGCTGTTTGTTTCTTATGCTTAATCAATTGCACAATGAATATGACCCCATAGCACCATCTAGCATCAAAAGCCTAAAGTATACTTCGTATTTTGTATTCCAGAGTTGCCAAGTATGTGGTTTTCCTGCAAAATTGGTCTTCTTTTATACTTTTGCCACAGGAATCACCGCCCCCCCCCCCCCCCCCCGGAACGTGAAACACCCCCTCCCCCCCACCCCCCTCCCGATTTTTTTAATAGCCAATTTCCCAATTCGATGTGAGCAGGTGCCAGTTCGTGCTGAAAAACAAAATCTTCATCTCCATAAAGCTTTTCAGCAGATTTAAGCATGAAGTGCTCCAAAATCTCCTGATAGCTAGCTGCATTGACCCTGCCCTTGATAAAACACAGTGGACCAACACCAGCAGCTGACATGGCACCCCAGACCATCACTGACTGTGGGTACTTGACACTGGACTTCAGGCATTTTGGCATTTCCTTCTCCCCAGTCTTCCTCCAGACTCTGGCACCTTGATTTCCGAATGACATGCAAAATTTGCTTTCATCCAAAAAAAGTCCTTTGGACCACTGAGCAACAGTCCAGTGCTGCTTCTCTGTAGCCCATTTCCTGCACACGCCTGTGCACGGTGGCTCTGGATGTTTCTACTCCAGACTCAGTCCACTGCTTCCGCAGGTCCCCCAAGGTCTGGAATCGGTCCTTCTCCACAATCTTCCTCAGGGTCCGGTCTAGGCTTGGGCGGTATCCAAATATTTATACCTTCAAACCTCCTCCCTATTTTACCTTGGTATACGGTATTACCGTGAATAATTAAAAAAATATGACGTAAGGCTGAGACAGCATCACCAAACTGTTGGCTTGTGCCTAAACCATTCAGAAACTGAATACCAAACACTAATACTGAAACAATAACAAAATTACATGCACAACAATATTAACAACTTTTATTAGCAACAAATAGCAAAAGTCAAACATAATTAAATTAACATAAACATACGGAACAGTTTTTTGCGCAGAGATGCGCACACAAATCAATAAAATCACTTGGGGTGTGCACAGATATTATTATTATTATTATAATATTAGTTCGGCTTTAATTATTCGATAAATAAAAATGATATTCAAATTTCGACATATTTTTGCTTGCCACAAAGAAAAGAAAAAAGGGAAAAAAGTCCACAATAAAACCTAATTCGTTCACTTTCTGTGATTCTCCACGGCATATTTGAAGATGAATGAAAGCAAAAAAATTATGAATGAATGAATAAGAACTGCGGTTTTCTACAGTACTTCAAATATGCCGTGGAGAATCACAGAAAGTGACCGCATTCAAGAACATTGTTCCGGCGTCTCTCAAGCAACGAATAAACACAGCTAACTTGGAGAATGCAGTGAAAACTCCTCTTCTTGCATCTGCCCTAGACCCTTGGCCCAAAGATCTCATGTTTCTCGATGAAAACATGAGAGAAGTAAGAGAAAAAAACTTTTTGGAACATTATCAGAACATTTTCCTTGATGCGAGTGGTGCGTCACCAACGATGAAGAGGATGCAATGCCCACTCGTCAGAAAAGATCTTCTTCTTCTCCAGTTCTTCAGTGAAGATTACAGAGAGTCCAGCTGAGACGAGTGGGAACAATTCTTGCTGGAGCCATGTATTCCACCAGATGAGGATCCCATTCAGTGGTGAAACGAAAACACGAAGCGCTTCACAAAACTTATTCGCTTAGCACAGCGTTATTTGTGAGTTCCGCCAACGTCTGTGCCGTCAGAGCGCGTTTTCTCCGCGGCCGGCCTTACTGTTAACAGACTAAGGAGCCGACTTTCCCCCGATCATGTTTACATGCCCGTGTTTCTTAACAAGAACATGTAAAACAATAGAAAAAAAAGCAAAAAAGATTTGCAGACAGTTTCAAAGTTACGTGTAAGCTACATTCTGTACAATGGCATAATTGCTGCAGGCTGCTTTACGTTTTTTCTTTGTTCATTTTTTTTTTTTTTTTTTTTGCTTTTAATCTGTAGGCTACTTTTGTTTGTTTGCGTTGTTAAAGGTTTTCAGCTACAAAACACGATGTGTAATGTTCAAGCTTATTGTGTGTAAGCTTGTTCCAAAATGACAGAAACAATAAATGTTGCTGAAAAATAACGTCTGTCTCATTAAACTTAATTTAAATAAACGAATATTCGAATATTTGTTTTTTTATTAACGGTATGACGGTATTGGAACTGATACCGTTGCTATTTTTCGATCCCGCGGTATACCATATTACCGTATTACCGCCCAAGCCTAGTCCGGTCACCTCTTCTCGTTGTGCAGTGTTTTTTGACACACTTTTTCCTTCCCATAGACTTCCCACTGAGGTGCCTTGATACAGCACTCTGGGAACAGCCTATTCGTTAAGAAATTTCTTTCTGTGTCCTACCCTCTCGCTTGAGGGTGTCAATGATGGCCTTCTGGACAGCAGTCAGGTCAGCGGTCTTACCCATGATTGCGGTTTTGAGTAATGAACCAGGCTGGGAGTTTTTAAAAGCCTCAGGAATCTTTTGCAGGTGTTTAGAGTTAATTAGTTGATTCAGATGATTAGGTTAATAGCTCGTTTAGAGAACCTTTTCATGATATGCTAATTTTTTGAGAAAGGAATTTTGGGTTTTCATGAGCTGTATGCCAAAATCATCAGTATTAAAACAATAAAAGACCTGAAATATTTCAGTTGGTGTGCAATGAATCTAAAATATATGAAAGTTTAATTTTTATCATTACATTATGGAAAATAATTATCTTTTATCACAATATGCTACTTTTTTGAGAAGGACCTGTATACTGTTTTAAACTAAAGTATCAGCTCTTTCATTACCCCCTCACACAAGCGCTTGTCAGTGCAGAGGTCTGTTGTTATTGCAGTCTCCATTATTTTGTCGTAGTCGTTCCATTTATTAAGTTTTGTTTTCTACTGTGAAATAATGGTGCCACCTGTCAAAGTGCTGCCACCTTGTGGAACAACTCGTTAGTGCAAAATATATTCAATCCAAAAGGTGCGACCTGTGCATACAAAATACAAAAATGGTGCGCGTACAGTACACGCATACTATTCTGGTGATTAAATTTGCATCACACATTTCTGCAGGTATCTTCCTAACAATGTAAATATGATTCAGCATTTTCATTTTTAAAGAGTAAGTGTCACATTGTTTTTACTAAACCCAAATTCAAATCCTAACCTTTCAGGAGCAACAAGGCATGCTCATAGCCAGCTATGAGGTCACAGAGTTGTAGTGATGTGTCGTTCGTGAACAAATCGTTCTTTTTGAATGAATCTTTTAGGTGAACGAATCGTTCTCGTTCACGTAATCCACTGACTCATATTTCTCGTTCAGTGAAGTTCCTCCCTCCATAGCAGCGCGGCGCTATTAGTAGCGCATGCGCAGCTCGGTGAACCGGGTAACTGAACCATTTCAACCTGTCAAAGAATTACTCAACCTCGAGCCAATAGCCTTCGAGTATGAGATGTGACAGAGTATGTTATTTGTTCAATGTAGTGAACGAATACGCCCTTCAATGAATGAGTTTCATATGAGTCTGAACTAGATCTAGAGATCTTATCGTTCGTGAATGAAATGACTGAACTGATACCCATGTCACTCACGAGTTGAATGATTTAGTTCATCTCGTTCGTGAATGAAATGACTGAACTGAAACACGTCATACGTGAACGAGCTAAATGAACAAATACATGTCGTTCGTGAATGAAATGAACTGTTACATAGCTTATCTCGTTCGTGAACGTAATGAATAAGAGTAAACAGGGTTAGTCTGCCATTTAGCATGTCAATCTCGGAAAATGCAGAGGTACAGTACTGTGCACGTACGTTTGTTTTGATATTTAGCAACTCCACGTTTAATCCCCGATTTATGAATGTGAATATATAATATACAAACTGTCTGACCAAACAATTAAAATGCTAATTAGGCAAGAAAACCTTGTGCTTTTTTCATCTAAACAACTTAATTAGACTTTATATGTTGAATGCGATTATACACACATTTTAATAAAGCCAGATCAGCTTTTGTAACAAGTGAATACGTTCGTTGACTAAAGACATAACACATAATACACTGGGTTTTTTTGCCAACTGCTGGCATATTTTGTGTAATACGAAGAAATGATAACTGAACGAATCATTGAACGATTCTGAACAAATCATTTTGGTGAACGAACTGAATGAACGAATCTCTAGAAAGAATCATAATTTCCACCACTACAGAGTTGTGAGTGAGAGCAAAAAGTTGCAATTTAGTGTTGGAAATATCTTTATCTTATCATGTCAGTTTATTTATTTATTTTTTTCTGGTTTTTATTTGTTTCCTCACAATATCTGGCAAACACCGCAATGATCAGAACTTACACTGACACTAATTAAAAGAGCCAATGGACATGTTATTGCTAACAGTATACCACATTCAATAAGGCAAAAAAAAAAAAAAATTGTAACCTACTCGGTTACTAAACATAACCTTGGTTTGCTGAGATACGGGAATGAGTACTGCGTCTGCTAGACACATACGGGAAAAAGCCTTTTTGAAGACTTTTTTTTAATTCACGCAGTGAAAACTGCTTGGCCATTGGTTCATGAGCGACAACTGAGCCGTGCAGCTACATAGCATGGCTAGCAATGCAGTATTCATTCTTGTAACTCAGGGAACCAAGTATACATTTAGCAGCCGAGTAAGTTCCCTTTTGATAATACACTTGTACTGCGTCTGCTAGATGTATTTGGGAATAGTACAATCACGCAGTGCTAATGTAGTGGAACAACTAAAAGTATGAACTTTCATAAGCATCCAATGCCCATGAGAATCAATCCAAGCCTAAGACTGGCTGAGCTTCCTGATGTCACACCCAGCCTAGTTAATCGTTCCAGAGTACTCCTGTAACATCAACACCCTGGGGTCAAAAACTAACAGGTGAACAGATTCTAGAGAGCTTAAGCATATGGACCATGGGCCCGTACTCCAATAGGCATTGAAGGTCCAAAGAAGAGTATGCTAGCGAGATTAAGTCTACTATCCATCTAGCCAGTGGCTTATATAGCCAGATCCACCACCCATTTTGGCAGGCTTCGTTGCCATAGGCTCGTGCAGCTCTGCTGCCTAGCCATTGGTTCGTTTTTAATACACTGCACAAACCAATGGCCATGCAGTTTTCACTGTGTGAATAAAAAAGCCTTTAGTTCATGAGAAAAAAGCCTTTTTCCCATATGCGTCTAGCAGAAGCAGTACTTAGTGTAGTATCGAAAGAGAACATGATATTATCTGTCAGAAACTTTATCAACGCTATCAAAACAATAGCATATAACACTAGTGCAGAGGTCTGTAGATCAAGTAAGTTATGTTTATGCTATTTCATTGAGTATTGTAGTTCAATTTAATTGTAGTTACAAAAGTAACAAAGGAGCACTAGACAATGTTGTCAATATAGCAATGGTTATTAATGAAAACTATAACAGTATATGCCTATTTATTATTAAATAAATAATAAACAACTGATAAAATTACAATCTAAAATATGCTGAGTTGTTTTAACCCAACTTTAGTTCAAACATGGACTAACCCAACTTTAGGCTACACATTCAAAACAGGGCTTTTGAGGTGATATCTGTTATTGTATACTTGAAGTTTTTCATTTTGTCTTCTGCTTTTGTAGGTCCTTGTTGCTCCAGTTACTGAAAAAGGAGCTTTACAAAGAGACATTTACCTTCCAGAGAGTGACTTTCAGTGGCAGGACACTAACAATGCTCAGATGTTTGACGGAGGGACATTTCTGGAAAGTTACCCGGTCAGCCTTGGGGACGTGGCAGTGTTTGTACGATGGAGATCCTGAGGCTTACTTACCACTTTTTTTCTACATTTGAAGAATTTTGTGCTGACTCAAATTGCACTTTCCATAAATACCATTATCTGTGTCTCAAGAAATCTTGAGATTATGTAGAAGATAATTTGCACTTTAAATATCTATGTTCTCATGATTTTTAGATCCCTCTTGTTTTTCTCTGCTACTTGTTTTGTTAATTTTATAAATTCTGTGGGGACTTTTTTCTTCAGGACGCAGTTTACATTTGATAGATTCTTACAGCCTCTTAAATTGTTATCATGACGTGGAGCTAGAAATCAAACCCTTTGCTTAAAAACAATCAATGGAATTTTACGAAGACCAAACAAATCGAAGAAAAAAACTAAATTGAGAAAGATTCTACAAGGAAAAACCAATGCGCTAAATGGATGAAGATGAAAGTATGCTCAACATCACTCATCTTATCTCAGCTGGGTTTTTAACAGAACTTTGCTGATTATTTTACTGTAGTTTTGTAATGTTTTACCTGTACCTCAAGGTTCTCATGGTGTTTTTGACATATATTTTCTAACATAAACTATGAGAGAAGCACTTACTGATAGAGAAGACTGAAATTAAGGGCTTTTAGAGTGAATCGTACTATTATTTTTGTCTACAAAAAATATTGAAAATCATTAGTAATAGAATTAGAATGATTAGTAATAGAATGTGAGTCAATGTCAAACAAAACTTTCATAGCTGTACAGTCTTATTTAAATTCAACACACAACACAAAGGACAAATTGCTATTTCATAATGATGGATTTTGAGAGATTTTGATATTATGCTGATTTTTAATAATTATGTGTCTAGCTTTACAATTGACCAGATTATCCAATATGGTATTTCTAGATCTTGAGCAATTCATAGGACATTATTGAAGGTAGAATTAGAGTTTTGTATTTATTTCAGTTCAGACTAAACTTCATCATTCATTGCCTTAACTTTGGAAATACTTTGATGACTGCAGTGCCATTTTTTACATTTGGTTCTTTCGTTTAAAAATCTTTTTTTTTTTTATTGTGACAAATTGTTACAAAGATGAATTCCGCCATTACAAAGTATTTGGGATATCGGATGTGGACTTTTTTATAGCCTGAGGGCAACATTTGCCCTGTAGAATTGTGGTTTAATGAGTTTGGGCAAAGTACAGATGCATTTTATAATAATTTGATAGAGATGGTGTATGGTAAGCTGTTTTAACATTTAATCTTTAACCCAGTATAGTATATAGTTTCATGCTACTAGTGTTTTTTTTGTTTGTTTGTTTTTTTCAGCTAGTATATATTCCAGTTTGTATTAATACTGAAAATGTAAAAAAGATACTGGCCACTATTTGAGTACATTGTATTCAGAACTGAATAGTTGATATGTTAATGACAGATTGCTATAGTTAATGTAAAAAGTGTAAATGTTTTACTAATAACAAATAGTTAATTGTTACTTTTGAAATAAGTACAAAGTATCTAATGATTCAAAACTAGAATATTAAAAAAGTTACTAGTACCTAAAGAATAAGAACTAGTAGCTAATGAACAAGTACTAGTAGCAAACTAATAAGTACTATTAACTTATGAGTAAGCACTAGTAGCAAATGAATAAGTAACCGAAGAATAAGCACTAGTAGCTAATGAATAAGAACTAATAACTAATAAATAAGTACTAGCAGTTAATGAATAATCATTGGTAGCTAGTGAATAAGTACTAGTATCTAATGGATAAGTACAAGTAACCAATTAATAGCTACTAGTAACTAATTATTAAGTACTAGAAGAATTAAAATATATACTAGTATGTTTTGAGGATTACATGTTTAGGCGGCTTGCCATATGTGCTGCTACTTTCATTTATCTTTTGAGTCTCTAATGCCTTGACAAGGTCCAAACTCTGAGCATTGGTCCCCATGGTAAGACACTAAATCACAATAACCTCCTTGTGAATCTACAGCGCAGCAAGAGATTGAGAACTTGATCAGTATCACCTGATACGTGTGGCCTACTGGGAATGTCCTCTTTATCCTCACTGTGATTTTGAATGTTTACTGTATCCGCAGGTTTCTCAGGTCAAAGATATAAAAATCCAAAAGAAAGAAAATGTCTTATGCCCCAGCACACTGTTGATGTCTTAATCTCTTAAAGCTCTTTTCATTTGAGCATTTACAGAGAGACTAATTGTGATTATCTTATGCAAAGTGGTTTCGAGAGCCTTTGTTTTTTGCCTGTATCTTTTTTATTAAAATGCTGTGCAATGAAAATGATGTGCTAAAATGATCCCTGCTGAGCAATCTTTGACTTTTTTAGGAACCAGGTGCCACAAACCAATCAGAAATATGCATATTTCACATGACCGTATAACATTTTCTGTATTCTGTTAATCTGAAAAATAGATGTCAGTCCTGCAATAAAGTTTACATTTTGTTACTGTTAGAGCTCATTGTTTGAATTCTTGCTTGCAAACTAAATCCCATGAAAATTGTAAAGATCAGGTCACAGTCTATCCTAAATGTCATCTTAATAAACATTCTTTCACATCTGTGAAAGAAAGAAAGAAAGAACATATATACAGTAAACGGTTAAACTGTATAAATTATATATTACTAATTTAGATTTATTTTAATGATATTAACCATCATGAAAATGTCGCAATGCAAAATATAGCTGTCACAGTGTGGTGTGGGAGAGAAGCACACACACACCCCTTCTCCCTCCCTGAAGGCATGGCCGCGTACGCGCCACAGGAACAACAAAGGGAGGGACTGAGGGGGATTTGGGAAGAGACAAAGAAAAGGAAGTGGGATGGTGACCGAGGATGGCCAAGAGCTGGCAGGAGGAGGTTCAAAAGGTGGCCAGATGACCGGGACGAGCGCGATCAACAGAGTCCAGTGTGGTGATGACGGAGGGAAGAGCCATAGGAGGCAGAAGGGACCAGGGCGGATCAGATGGTGGAAGGAGCCACAGAGGAGACAGGAGGATCCATGGAGGAACAGACGGAGGGAGGAGCCAGAGCAGGAGGAGCCATGTGAGACCGCAGCCATGATGGCAGCCCATGGTGGAGCCAACAGAGGGAGGAACCATGGTGGAGAAAGGACTCATGACTCCAGGGTGCCGACTGCCGGTGGAGGAACAGGTGGAGGAGGAGCCTGAGGTGGAGACTGAGAGCCAATGAGCCAGGGCAACGGGGAGGATCCGGAGGGCAAAGACAGAGCAGATGGTCCCAGCAACCTAGGTAGAGGTGGAGAACTGGAAGGCCACGGTGGAACCGGAGCGACAGAAGACCGAGATGAAGCCAGAGGGAATGAGGAGCCTGACTGAGCCATAGAGATGGAGAGATGAGGCGTAGCCTGAGGACTAGATTCCCGAGGCCGCAGATGGTCAACGACTTACCAAGGGGGAGCCAAAATGCCGATAGAGACTGGCAGACCCACGATGATCCCACTGTACATATGGTGGGCTGAGGGTGAGCTGAGGGTCTGCCAGGAAGCAGTGGTGACGGAGCTGATGCAGGGATGACAGGAGGAGGCAGGAGAAGAAGGGTGGGTGGCAATTTGTCAGCATCCGCGCTTTCTGAAATGGTGTGTGCTGCCCATACACAAAAGATCGACAATCCCAACCGTGGCAGATAGGCAAAGTCCAGAACACCCACTCAAGGTAACTAGGCTCTCCCGAGGACCATCCACGGACAACTGCTCTCGTGTGGTGTTGTTTAGTCCAACTCAGTAGAACGAGTAGAGGCAGTTGTCCGGGTAGACACAAGACAGAAACTAGGTCACAGAGCACATAGGGAGGGAAAACACAGTAAACAGTCCTGGGGTGTGACAATAGCCCTAAAATAGGCTTCATTTTTTAATATAACAATATTACAATTTCATAAATAATATCACTTTTATAATATTAAATGCAATAATAATACTACTAAATAAATATAATACAATTTAATAATAATTTCTTAATTTCTTGTTTTGAGTTGGGGAAGAGAAACTTAAATCTCAAACACACCTAGTGAACAATTTGCGTAACAGGCATTCAGTATATACAGTACTGCATGGAAACACAAATATCTCAATCTAGATATAGAGAGCTGTTTGGCAGGGTGTTGGAATTCGAACCTTTGTCACTGTAGACGTAACCACCATCTAAGATCCTTCAATAAATTGTAAGTCTATATCGTTTTATTGCTTGTGTGCAAAGATATTTGTAAGCGAGTGTCCGTGTGGCTCTGCTGACGATGAAAACCTGCGCTAATTCCACTTAAACCCAATAAGTATTATTTATAGTAGCAGAAAACATGCAAACAGAATCATATTGAAAACACATTCAGAGGCCCCAACTTCACCTTACATTGGCCCTATTCCATTACAGGCATTGGCTACCATCAGCTGTTACCAACATACTGTATCTAAATGCATTCTTTTGTGTTCAGAAGAAAGAAATACAAAGGTTTTGAACAAATCGAGGATGAGTAGCTATGATGACAAAATGTTCACATTTTGGGGGGAAAATTTGGTAAACCAACACCATCAGTCAATAGTCTTCTGTTTAAGCACACACTGCTATTTTTAGTTTGCCACTTTAAATGCTTGAGATCTTTAATGATTCTTCAAGAGTTTGCATTATTATTATTATTATTAATCAGCAGAAACAAATTATAATAATAATCATTGTGAAAGTGATCCCTACCATATCATTCTTCTGTGCAGATATCATAAACATTTTGGAGTGGACTCTGCGATTATTTTACAATTGTGAAAGGTTTTTAAAACTCCCATTATTGTTATCGTCCTTGGAGTGAACAGAACTTTTCAAATGACTCCAGCTGTTCTTACATTGAAAATAGGGTGGATTTCACCTTATTTTATCTTCCACACATGTGAGTATTATCGTCATAATCAGCTATTACTATATTGAGTGTGCATCATTCAGATGACTCTTCACAAGGCACTGTTTATTTATTAATGTGTTAAACTATTTAAATGCTTGATGGGGTTCTTGGCAGACAAGAATGCAATCCCTGAAATATAAGCTGCAGCAGAAATTGGTTAGTGAATCCACGTCTTCCCTGGGAATACCACTGAGAAAACGTGTTCACTTCCTGTTTTGCCCTCCTGAGAAATCTGTCACCTTGCAATGGTTTTAAGAGGCTGCCTGATATATCTGAGGACCAACAGAATCCCTTTCTCTTGGGGTTGTACAAATGTCCATGCGTTAGGATGTAAGACTACACCAGTAGGAACTGTCCTTTTGTAAATCTCTTTTTATTTGAATGCTACAGTTTATTGATAAATCAGAATCAGAATTAGCTTTATTCGCCAGGTGTGCGCAAACACACAAGGAATATGTTGTGTGTATGTGTGTGTGTGTGTTATTTTTAAGGTCTATTACAGTAATAAAGTTTTTCCAAAGGTCAGTATACTTGTTTACCAAGAAAAGGACTAGAGATATCATTATTATTGGATATCTGGTGTAGTATGAAAATATGAAAACAACTTATTTCTTTATATAATAGTTAATGAATCTGTCGCTCCATTATTTGCCACATCAAAGGACACTTGTGAAATTGGCCATTAGGAGAGCAGAGAGTGATTTGTGGGTTTGTATGTACATTTGCTAAAGAAGAGAAGAGAAGAGAAGAGAAGAGAAGAGAAGAGAAGAGAAGAGAAGAGAAGAGAAGAGAAGAGAAGAGAAGAGAAGAGAAGAGAATCACACCAACAAACCCTCCACAATGTGGTCACTAGGGGTGCTGTTGTTAACAGTTCTGTGAGGACATTTCCTTAGGGGCTATGATCAGTACATGCTGAAAAAGACTTATTGGTGCAAACCTTGCCTGTCAAAGGGTAAGAGCTAAATCACAAAAAAATAATCCTACAAATCAGAGACTAGACGTTCTTTAAAAGATGGCCAACTGGAAGATGCTGGAAATGTTCCTGTTTTTCTGTCCTGAAATCAGATCTTGCAGCTTAGAATGAAACGATCAAAACAAAACAGGTGTAAAGTTTTGGGCTGGGGTTCTCAACTCTCGCCTTCGAGATCCGCTTTACTGAAGAGTTTAGAGCCAACTCTAATCAAACCCACCTGAACAAGATGATCAAGTTCTTCAGGATCACTAGAACATTCGAGGCGGCTGAATTTGAACAAGGTTGGAGCTAAACTCTGTAGGAATGTAGACCTTGAGGACCAGTGTTGAGAACCCCTGGTATAAGGTAAAAATCAGATGTCCCCCCACCGCCTTCCTCCATAGAATGCTGCCATTTGCTCAGGGCTCTCATGCAGGAAAACCCAAGTCAGCGGCTTGGTCTAGGCCAAACCCTGTTTGCATAAGACCACACCAGTTTCTGTTTCTCATGCAGCTTAGTGTCTGGTGGGCTGCAATAGGAGACACTTCCATCCCTCCTCTCACTTTTGCGGAGCTAGCAAGCTTTATGCAGCATCGTGTGATTTGGCTTGAGGAAGCAGTATTTGCATCTAGCAGTAATGCCTTTGGAGGAATTTGTACACATTTGTACATACTTCCTTTGGTTGCCACTTTTTTGTTTTGGTTTGCATCATCCTGAGTCCAAGAGGTTCCTGCCACAGCCTTCTGAATGCCAGCACTTCCTGTCTCAACCTGTGTCTCCCTAATGTCAGAGCTCTCTTCGTCACTGCTACCCACTGCTGCCAAAGGGGTTGAAATATTCTTGTCCAAGACCTCTGCTTCTCCGGTTTCTCAATGCCGGTGCTGTTGGTCATGGCTGGCCCAGTGACCCCTGCCACAGGCACCTTCTTACCACCTTGGAGACTCCTGTAATGGCCCCAGCAGCCAAAGGTCCAACCTCAGTTGATCCATGGCCATCCAAAAGCCAGATCTTGGTCGTCTTGGTGCCAGAGGTTCCTGTTAAGGCTAATACATAGGGTGTTGTCGTGGTTCCCCTATCTCCAAGCTCCTTGCAATGCCAGCTCAGTCTCAGTGGATCCTTTCGTAGGCTCCCCAGAGGTTCCTCAGTACTATCCGTAATGGTTACTCCAGTAATTCCTGACAGTTCTTGGTTGCACTGAGCTTTTGATCATTGTACCTTTGTTTTAGGACAATTCCTCGTTGTAAAGTATACTTCATAGATGTGTCATGTGAGTGTCTTTATAATTTTTCAGACAGTTATTTAACATCAGTAGTGTATTTCGCCATCTAGTGGTTACATAAGCTTAACGCCATAGTACAGGAGTGTCTACTCCTGCTCCTGGAAGTCCACTGTCCTGCAGAATTCAGCTCCAACACACTTGCCTAGAAGTTTGTAGTAATCCTGAAGACCTTTATTAGCTGGTTCAGGTGTTTAATAAGGGTTGAAACTAAAATCTGTAGAACAGTAGCCCTTCCAGGAGCAGTTTTGGACAGCTTTGTTTACGTATTTGTCATATTATTACTTGAATAGTGATATATTCATATGTATTTGCTTTATTTCATAACTATATTCCATAAATACACCACAGTGTGAAAAACTACATTTCAACCTTGAGAATATAGGAAAATAATATATACTTCCACTTCCCATTTTCCATAATCAACTAAAATGTGGCGCATACAGATCAGATCGGTCTTAAAAGTCAACTTTTAATTTGTTTAAAAGTGTTTTGAATTACAGTAACAATGCCACACAGCTCCTATATCACACCACAACACACACTGTGGAAAATATGATTGCACACCACATCAAGTTAAGTGACACTTTCTCTTTAAATTGTATTCATTTTCATTCATGTTTACAATCAAGAATAATTATTATAATATTGAATCCATTAACACACTTTCAGAAAAGTTAGATGAGGAACTGGTAAATAAATAGCACACTTTTCTATCACTGAGAAACAACATATACAGAAAAATAAACCTTTTTATCCGTTATACCTGCGAATGAATGATTTTTGGCTTAGTTGGTAGTGCACTCAGAATGATGAATAATCATAGTGTGAATATACAGCTACATTATTACAGTATTTGGAGTGTTGTTTAAGTGACGGTCATGAGTCCATTAAAAAAACAAATAAAAAACGTACATATGATAATGTTGACACTCTGCTGAGATTCTGTGACCATGCTTAAATACAAAAACACAAGTGAAAGAAAAATATGCACCATTGCCCTATATGTTTGAAATATTTGGCTTGTCCTCCCTGGATAACTTCCCCTGTGTCCTGCCACGGTGTTACTTCAGAAACAATTCAAGTCACAATAAAGTGAATACAGTAAATTAGTTGAAAACCTGAGTCTGAGTCATGTCTGAGTCATGTGTAGAAAAATGAAAGTCTGAATGTACAGCAGCACAAATCGGCAGCAGGTTTTCCAGGATCTTCTGAAGAACATTTCTAGCCCGTTCACATTCGCTAGAGATTAAGGCAACAGTGGATGAATACACACCCCCCCAACCCCCCAAAAAAGTCATACAGTCATATAATTCCCAAATCACAAAGTACGTCTTCTCCTTTACACTCCAAACAATGCAATTTCATCAAATGCCCAAATACCAACCTCCATCCTGTTTGAATTACCATTCTTTGAATTTGAATTAAAACCAACAATTACTCTGTAAATGCCTAAAGAGCATCAGCCCTCTGTTGAAAATATATTAAAACGATTTGCCTTGAGAAAGTGAGAAAACAGGAAGAGACAGATCACTTGTTGTTAGCTTTGTTGTCAAGCTGGAAAACATCCAGCATATCCAACATTGCCTGCCTGATGTTACATCCAAAGCGGTGAGAGTCCTATAAATCACAAGAAAAAGAGAACATTTTGATTTGACATATGTACAGAATTATTACAAATAAATTATATTTAATTATTATATCATATTATCAAATATTTTAATTATATATATACTGAATATGAATATACAATACCATTCAAAAGTTATATATTTTTTTTTTCTGAAATAAGTCAGTAATATATATATATAAATTTAAAGTAACTTCTCTATTTTAATATGTTTTAAAATATTACAACATTATAAATGACTTTATAATGTCACTTTTGACCAATTGAATGAATCCTAGCTGAATTAATTGGATGCTGAATAATTAATTTCTTTAAAAAAAACATTCAAAAACTACTTTATTTTAAATTATTAATTGTATAATATATATATATATATATATATATATTATTTATTTATTTATTATTATTATTATTTTATTTTATTTTTTTATCGTATTTTATATTTTATTTGAGATGTAATAAAGCGAACTCACCGTCTCTGGGCTGGAGTGTTTGCTGGATATATGAAAGTTGATGAGATCTTCTCCGAGAATAATATATGATACACCATAACCATCATCAGCAACCTAAACAACACACATATTGGTCACATATCCTCAAAAAACCCCAAAACAAAACAAAAAAAACTTTAACTATGTTAAACTGTTGTGTTAAACTTATTAAACCATGTAAAAAAAAAAAAAAAAAAAAAAAAAAACGAAACCGAAAATTCTGCCTATATAGAGTATATTCAAAAGTTGGGTAAAGTAAGTGACAAAGAATTTAATAATTTTATTCAAAAAGGATGGATTAACCATAATCTATAATAACACATTATAATGTATTTTTTATAATTTATAAGTTTCTATCAAAATTACCATTCAAGTATCATAATACAAAATGTTTCTTGAGCATTTAATCCGAAGATTGTGACATCAAAGACGCTGAAAATTCAGCTTCGTATCACAGACATAAAATAAATGTTAACATACAAAACAGTTACTTTAGACTGTACTAATATTGAAAAGTGTTACTGTTTTTACTGTATTGTTGATCCAATAAATGCAGCCTTGGTGAGAGAGACCAATTAATCATGCCACCCAAAACTTTGACAACACTGTAAACCAAGATTTGAGATTTCCCTGAATCATGTCGAGGTAGGACAGAGTGTTAGAAACAAAATGATGAACTCACAGGTCCAAATCCACCTCCGCTGGTGACGTATTCTGGATGCCGCTTCAAATCAAACAGATCGACCTGCTGGAGAGGGGTCTGACTGGTGGACAACCTCCAGGGCTCGGACAACACCTACAACACACCCAACGTATTGCTATGAAATGTGACGAATCTGGGAAATGGACTGCATTTTAGCTTGTGGCGCATCTCACACCTCTTTGAGGAAAGCCGAATCTTCCCCGAGGTACTTTGACACCAGGTAGAGGCAGAAAAGATGGCGGTCGATGCCCTTTCCCGTCATGGCCAGTCTGTATAAGTCCTGATGCTTTTCTGCCGCCACTTTCAAAAGCTTCAGCTTCTCTTCTCTCTGAGGGGAAAAAAAAAAAAAAACATGGTGGAATTAGCAGCAATTAGCAAACCCGTTGAAACTTAGCTGGCCATTAAAGTCAATCCCACCGTTGCTTTGTCATTCATCATGGCATGGACAAAATCACAGGTCTGAGTGGTGCAGGAGCGCACGGTCTCGGTGCGGCCCTCTCTGAACAGACGCGTCATGGAGGCTTCGTACGTCAGGCAGAACTTGCCTTTGTCCTAGAAGAGGAAAATGTGAACATATTACACAGCAGCCTGTGGAAAAATCCAAAGAATGGCTGAAGAATCGCTCGTACCCTGAAGTGCGCCAGCTGGAGGGCGATCTGAATGAAGCCATCGGGACTTGTCTTGCATCTCTTGATCAGGCCTTTGCCGAAGTCGTTGAAGGGGATGATGTGCATGTCCACATCGTCCGCCAGAGCTTTGGCCACTTTCAGAGAAGCGTGGATCACCGCCTGGCACTGTGCATGAAATTATATGAAATTATAGGGTGGATGAAAGTACAGCTTGTTTAAATGCACAGTAAACATTTGAACTGACCTCCTCTGGGATGTCCCACTGCAGTCTCTGGGGTCCCGGCATGTTTGGATGGGGGTTTCCTTTGCAGTGTCCGTCCTCAGTATAGCCCAGTCTCACTGGATCCGATGACAAGACATGCTGCCATAATACAAACAAAAACAGTTCAAATATCACATGACATATACTACCTTTTCTGTAAGAATTTTGTTCAGTAGGGATGAATTGATCAAAATTTAGTGACAGGAAAGACATTAATAATGTTAGAAATATTTAACAATATTACTGTTTTGTGATGAGCTGAGATTTGTCAGATTTTCACACAAAGCTATACTCTGACATGAGAAGACTTGAAATAAATCTATAATCTAACTGTTGACGGTAGCATGTATTTGTATTTTTTCAATACTATGGAAGTCAATATCTACCATCAACTGTTTGGTTACGAACATTTTTCAAAATATATGTTCGACAGAAGAACAAAACTCACATAGGTTTGGAACAACAGGATTGTGAGGAACTGATCACACGATGTCCATTTTTAGGTGAAATGTATTTTTAAGGTCGTATAAGAAGTTTATTGTGCCCCCTATAGGCAGCACACCAAGTTCATATTACTATTCTGGGCTAATTTGTATACTTATACCTATAAATAAATAAATAAATAAATAAATAACATAAGTGACTCAGATATTGAGCATTGCCATTATATATATATATAAAAAAAAATATTTTGTAAAATAGGAATTTTCCGTCTTGCCAAAACAGCTCATGTATTTCAATACTTAATTGATTTACAGTATTCACCTCCCATAAATGGCCAACGATGGGTGCATCAGCCCAGGAGTGTTCTGCATTCAAGCCCATAGTGCCGTTCTTGAACACAATCAGATTGAAAGACTTGTCAAACCACCTGTAGACAAAAAAAAAAAAACACACACACACACACACGATAAAGTGAAAAAAAAAAAACTTCAAACATATACTACTATTCAAAAATTTGGGGTCTGTAAGATATATATATATATATATTAGTGCTGTCAATCGATTAAAAAAAATTAACTAATTAATCGCACAATTTTTAAAAATTAATCGCGATTAATCGCGATTAATCGCAATTAAAAGACTGAAAATTTTTGGATATGTAAATGTAAAATGTAAATAATGTAAACTCAAAACATTTAAATTTAAATTCAAAATATTTAAATTCAAAATATGATTGTTTATTGGAATTTTTGTTTAACTTGTAACACAGATTTTCTCATGTAAACAACATACCTGCAATAAACCATCAATATCCTCCAAATTAACTGTTGGCTTGAAAGCCATATTTATTACAGAAATAAAAACACAGGCATGTAAGTACCATTTGAATTTCAAAACAATCAATGCCAATGAAAAACAAAAATTATTTCCATGTTGAATTCTAAGTGGACTGCAAAAAAATTCCAAAGTATAGTCATTGCCAGTGCTTTAAGTGGGCCAGTATGCACCAGTACTCAGTACCGCCACTTCCAAATATAGCTCTTGAGCGTACAGCCACCTCTCCGTGCGCCCAGAACGTGCTTGTAGCGTACCTGTACGCTCATTTGGACATCTGTTTTAATAGAGGTTTTAATCTTTTACCTGCACTGCCGATTTTCAGAGCGCCCTTCACAATGCAAGCTTCCTAATTCATCCCACCCAGAGCAGAAACTACATTACCCATTCACCCTTAAGTTATACAAGTGAACAGCGCATGTGTCGCTTTTCCCACTGTTAAGTGTCAACAACTCAACGTGGCCGGAGAAGGTGTGTGAAACTCGTTGTGAGTTATACTAAAGCAAAATCTTGAGTATTTATTGTCTGATAAACATTAAAAACTGTCTGCGGAGGTTGAGTCGTCCTGCAGCCCCCGCTGGCTGTTCATTGGCTGCAGCATCTTTTTTCTAAGTTCTAAAATAATACCGTAGACGGCAAGGCACAAATTTAGATATTCATTTATCTAATTAATCTATAGCCTATGCACAAAGACAATATGATCTTTTTGTCCCCTTTTTGTTTTAAAGCTTGATGAAGAGAGAGAGAGCGCAAGTTGCTGCAGCTGCGAGGAGGACAGTGATGCACGCGTACAGCAGTGATTGACAGTTCGCGGCACTGTGTACAAAAAATACTCCGCTACACAATTATTTCGTTTAAGCTTATTAACGTTAGCGTTACAGAAAGGTCTGATTTACGCACTGTTACAGTCATTGTTTTTTTTTTAAACAATGACATTTGAGTTCATGATTTTAATGTTGCTGTTTCTTGTGGCAGACTGAAGAGTAATCCGGCAGAGTTTTATACTGAAACTTTCCGTCTAAATGTCCTTCCTTGGTCTTATCCATATTTCTTTGCACGTTGAACACACATAGGCCACAACTGGAAATAAAAAAAACTGCAACCGCGTTAATTGCGTTATTTTATTTTAACGCGTTAAATATTTCAAATTAATCGAATGCGTTAACGCGCTAATTTTGACAGCACTAATATATATATATATATATATATATATATATATATATATATATATATATATATATATATATATATTTTTTTTTTTTTTTTTTTTTTTTAATAAGTCTCATATGCTCTTATCTGCCATTTGCTCACAGGAATACCTCATGGACAGCAACCAGTCTGGCTCCAGAAATGAACATTCGACCGAGACTGCCTTGATCTCATTTGCTGAAGCCCTAAGACTGGCAAGAGTGGAATCCAAATCTTCAGTGCTTATCTTGCTGGATCTTCCTGCTGCTTTTGACCACTTGAGTGGTTTGAGTCTTACTTCTCAGAAAGGTTCTTCAATATATCATGGAGGAGTGAGGTGTCCAAGTCACAACATCTAACTAGTGGGGTGCCTCAGGGTTCAGTTCTAGGACCACTTCTCTTCTCTGTCTACATGACATCACTTGGTTGTGTCATTCAGAAACATGGCTTTTCATATCACTGCTTTGCTGATGACACTGAAGTCTACCTCTCATTCAATTCTGATGATCTGACGATAGCTGCTTGCATCGCAGCTTGTCTAACAGATATTTCTTGCTGGTTGATGGACCATCACCTTCAGCTCAACCTTGCCAAGACAGAACTGCTCGGATCTCTTCAATCTACACTTGGCCCTCTCTATTCTATTATTATTCTTACTACATTTTCTTTAAAAAAAAAGCCTCCAACTGTAGCTTTCTCTATTCCATCTTTTTGTTTTCTTTTTCTTTATTATAAAAATGACCCTCTAACACCAGCATTCTCTGATCTTTTTCTATTCTTTTGACTTGTTACAGCCACTGTGTTATTTGAATAAAAGCATCTGCTAAATGACTAAATTTAAATGTAATGTACTGTTCATCAAGGATAAATTTATTTAAAAATACAGTTAAACAGTAATATTGTGCAATATTATTACAATTTAACTGTTTTCTACTGTAATATGTTCAAATATAATTTATTCCTGTGATGCACAGCTGAATTTTCAGCATCATTACTCCACTCTTCAGTGTCATTTCTTATTATTATCAATGTTGAAAGCAGTTTTTGCTGCTTAATATTTTAACGAAAAATGTGATACATTTTTTCAGGATTCTTTCATAAATAGAAACTTCCAGAGAAAAGCATTTATTTGAAATAATGTAACAATGCAATCAATTGAGTCCTTGCTAAATAAATTAATATGTATAAATCATCTATTAGTAATAATTAATTTAAAGAAATCTTACTGACCCCAAACTTTTGAACAGAACAGTTAATGAACAGAAATGTATTATGTTGCACAATAAGTGATTTTTACAATCCAATTTAATTATAACCAAGTGAGATGGTAGTCACCTGTCATAGCATTTTCCATGGAGCAGAGATTTGCCATAGCTGTCCAGCGACCGCACCGAATTCTCTGGATCATAACGCTGTTCAGTGTCATCCAGAGTAACAAAGAAAGCTGCTTTCTCCACGGCATCTAGAGACTGCTTGTTCTTCCCTTGACTGAAGAACTGTGAGCGGGCTTTGGCCCAGGGAACTCTGGGTAATGAGAAACAAAAGCAGAGATAAAATCACTTGGCTCTTTGCGTGTTCTTTAATGGGATTTGATCCTATTTAAGTGAACAGAAAGAGAAGAAACAGCATCTGGTTCATGAATGAAAGCTGAAATGTACAGCTTTAGCAGCCACAGAAAGTCCTTTATTAATGCGATCTCGTCGACCACGATATTTAAAATACTGATTTTATGTATTTTTCAATATAATTTAGTATTATTATTTACCAGACATTTCAAGTTATCCCATCAAATATTTGTAAAATCAAATTAACAATTAAATTAATTTAATAAAAAAAAATACAAATAAAACATATACCATATTTTTCAGACTATAAGTCGCATCAGTCCAAAAATACGTCTTGATGAGGAAAAAAACATATATGTCGCACTGGACTATAAGTCGCATTTATTTAGAACCAAGAGAAAACATTACCGTCTACAGCCTCGAGAGGGCGCTCTATGTTTTCAGTGTAGGCTACAGGAGAACTGAGCAGCATAGAGCGCCCTCTCGCGGCTGTAGACGGTAATGTTTTCTCTTGGTTCATTTCTCTCGGTGTCAAATTAATTTTGATAAATAAGTCGCACCTGACTATAAGTCGCAGGACCAGCCAAACTATGAAGAAAACTGCGAATTATAGTCCGAAAAATACGGTAATTCAAAATAAAACACAAATAATAATGAGCAGTGACCTGTCGCCTGCTGTCAAAGCGGCCAGCAGCTCCTCTCCTGGCTGAGGTTCGGATTTGTCCGCCAAGATCCTTTCAATCTGCTGCTCAATTTCTCGAGGCAACAGCAGCCGTCCGTCATAAAACATCCAGACCTTGTAAAAGCGTCCCTTGTGATACACAGCGATGTGTTTGCTCTCGTTCATGTGCTGGAGGACGTCTGATGAAGAATACGGACGAGAGGATGGAGGTGTGTCAGTGTGCATGAAAACAAACAAAGTAACATTACTCTGTAGTTCATCCAATAATTATTTGTGCAGTTTAAATTAGGTACAATGTGTTATATTTTGGCTGATTTTGTCAAGGGTTAGAGGATTAATGGCAGTCAGTAGACGATGATGAGAAAAGCAAAAGGTGAGGTGAAAAGGGAAAAGTAGATGAGAAGAAAGACCAAACACAGACTTGTTTTTCTACACTGGATTTGTTTAAGTACACACACACACACACACACACACACATATTACATAATAATAATAATAATAATAATAATAATAATAACTGTTGTTATTATTATTATTTTTACTTTTAAGTGCACTGATTATATATTATTATTTATTATTATCATTATTGATTAGTATAGTGCTAAGTATTTTTTGTGTTCAATCATTTTAATCATCATCTTTAATAGAAAATTATTTTTATATTTATTACTGCTGCTGTTTTGATTATTATATGTATTTTATTGTTTTCGTTTTTCTGCATTGATAGTATACATGCACTTTAAATTAGTTCAATATTAATCATCATTGTCATCATCATTATCATCACTAAAACTATCATTATTATTATTATTGCATTAATATTATTGCATTATTGCATTAATATTATTTCATTATTGCATTAATAGAATACCTGCATTTAAAGTTTTTATTATTATTGTTAACTTAATTAGTTCTTGTACAGTTATATTAATATAAGTACTTATTATAATTATATTGTTTTTGGTTTTCTGCATTAATTGTATACTTGCACTTAGTTATTATAATTATTTTATCTATATTTTAATTCAGTAATAAAGACCCTACAATAAAATTAAAAGACCCTAAATACCACATATTTCTACTGTTTTAGCCTATTATTATTATGAAAACAATATTGTATCACATTAATTTTCAAAATAGTAATGCTGTAGATTAAGTCATTAAATAAAGTATATTTGTTAGCTACTAAACTGGAATAAATTCAGCTCTTATAACCTCTTGAATTTATTACAGTATGTTATAAATCAGTAGCGATAAAAATAACAGACATCTTTGGCTGGCACCACTAGTAAACGGCCAGACGGGTGTAAAAACATGTTATTTCCTGTTCCTCATTCATCTGTTTCAGATATAAGGGTTAATCATTAAATCACACAAACAGGTTATCAAGTTATGAAACAGTTAAGCACACAAAACGAAGTCCTCGCCATCTGCTTTCCCCAGAAACGCCAAATCCAAATCACAAACCCTCATGCAGGTGAGGCCCACAGCAGTCACTAGCTAGCATCTAAAGGTGGACTGGTTGTGAAATCAGGCAAGAGAGGGAAGCTCTACCTGTTTCTACACCGGGAACTCGACTGGTGTTGAACATACGCTCGTACTGAGATGAGCACATGGGGATAGTGTTCAAAACCATGAGCTGTGGGGCAGAACGCAAGGTCAAACACTAACAGGAAAAACAAGGAAGAAACCCAAAATACCACTATAGAGACCTGTAGAGGGAAACAGAGTAATGGAAAACTGGAAACAAAAAAGAAAAAGTGGAAGGAATGAACGAAGGATCATCAGGAGAGATTAATTCACATGGTGACCAGCCTCTGGATAACAGCACAGCTGTGAAATAACAAAACTGCCTACAGTAATATCTTCTAAAAACAAACAGAAAAACAGTGGTGACCGATATAACAGTCAGGCAGATACAATATATGATCATTCTGATATTTGATCATTTGAAAGTGGTCGTCTGATGTGTGTTTTCTAATGTTTCAGGCTAATTCGTGTAAGGTGACTGATGACCAACTCAGAGAAAAAAGTAAAATACAGCTCAATTTAAAGATTTCAAACGCAATATTGAAAACATTGCAGAAGTGTAGGCAACAGTTATCTTACAAAATACTATTATTTTAGATTATGTCAAGGTAGATATTATATATATATATATATATATATATATGAATTATTACTTATTATATAATCGAAATAATGTAATATGATAAAAAAATAAGAATTACAAAAAAATAAAAAAATAAACTATATAGAAACAAACTGTGCCAAAATCCAAATAAAGAAAACCATACAGGTTGTAAATGGCATGAGGGTGATTCAAATAATAGTAATAATAATATAAAATAAATACATTACAATAAAATATACTATAAATATTATCAATACCAAATAATAATAATAATAATAATGTAAAAATTTATATTATGATTATCATTATAATGAATTAGTGGTTGACCGATATATCGCGAAAGCCGATATATGGCATTTTTCATTATCGGCATCGGCCGATAAGCTCTTCTGCTTGGGCGATGTGTTCCAGGTGGGACTTTTATTTTGACAGCGCTGAGAGTGACAGCGTCTGAGCGCAATCTAATAATCAGATAGAACGGTTAAACAAAGGAATTAATGTATACAGAAAGTATTATAATGATTGCTTTTATATTAGGCCTATTAGTAATAGAAAGTGAAGCATTATAATACTTTCTCATTCGCTGTGAACATTAAGCAAATACTTATTTATATAATTTAATAAACAAATCTTTGAATGACTAAAGAAGATTTAATTTCACAAATCTTGCAAACTCAGTCGAATCCAGCTGTGAGATCCTGTGAAGTGGGCATTTTTATCCGGCATGATCACTCTGTATGACCATCAGTCTGTGTGAATTAAAAGCTTTAAACTTTAAACTCATGTGATTTCAAATTACGCATCACTTTATGCATTTGCCCACTGTCATATATAAGTCATTTTCACTGTGCGCTATATGTACTTTATTTGAAAATATGATTCCCAATGCACACAAACTTCCCAGAATACTGAGTGCCCTGTAGGTCACAGCATTTACTTTTTTTTTAAATATATTATAATTTTATAAAATATTTATTTATTTGTGAAAAATACTGTAATCTAAAGTATAATTATGTTTCTTTTACACTTTTGTTTTAAATATTAATAATAATATTTTTTTATAATTATGTCGGCTATCGACCCCCTCTGCTTTCCAAGATATCGGCATCGGCTGTCAAAAAAACACATATCGGTCGACCACTATAATGAATTTTTATGTCTTTAATTATTTGTAACTATTTATTATTTTTAACTATCTACCTATTTTTATAACTGCCCGATATATTGGTGTATCAATATTATTGGTATTATTAAAAGGAGAAGGAATCCAGAAATGTTCGAGAGAGAGAGAGAGAGAGAGAGAGAGAGAGAGAGAGAGAGAGAGAGAGAATTTAATATTCTAAGATGTTATAATAATCAGTTCCATTACTGTGATGTTCATTTAATTATTATTATTGTTATTATTTATTATTGTTATTATTTAATTTTTTTCTATATATGTACACTAAGCTATGGCAATATTGTACATTCATGCCAATAAAGCAATATATATATATATATATATATATATATATATATATATATATATATATATATATATATATATATATATATAATACAATTATATTATGTGATTAATATAATAATAATAATAATAATAATAATAATAATTAATAATTAATACATTTTATAATAATACATAATTAATTATTAGGATTTTTCAACTATTTACCTATTTCTATAATTAGCTGATATATTGATGTATCACTATTATAGGTATTGGTTAACAATCATAACCAAGAGCTGTCTTAGAGAGATTTGGTCTCAGCTGCTATTATTAAATTGCACCACCCTGCTCTCTAGAAATCAGCTCATCAGTGGACCACTGGAAGTCAATAAGCTCTAGTGTTGTCTTGTCTGCTGTGCTGTTGTCCTGAGGCTGAGGAGGCCGCTGCTGGAGCTGATGAAGGGGTGCGGACAAGCCCCTCCTCTCGGGATGGACAAGCCCCTCCTCTTACCTGTCTCCAGCCCGGGAATGCGGGACGTGTTAAACATCCGCTCCCACTGTGCCGAGCACAGCGGCACTCGCTTCTCCAGCAAGTATAACTGTGCATGTGGTGAGTGAGAGCACACAGCAACACAGACACGTCCGGGAGCGAGGAACAAAACACAAGGTTGTTTATGAGGGGGATGCTTTTATAGTCATGCACACAGAGTTTAGGTGGTTAAAGAGAGGCATGGTATGACAAGAAGTCAATTTAACATGGTTAAATTGGTAGAATGGTAGTGTATGTTTATACATAAACATAATATATTATATATTTTATAATATATAATTTGCTATACAAGTAGACATTACTACATGGTCAAATAATTGCATAAAATGTATCTGTAAATAAAAGCAAGAATCTAAATAAGCACATGCCTCTTCGTTTGCTTCAATTAGGTCAAACACTATGTGATAATAAAAGTTAATGTTTCTTCTGAAGTTAGAGTAGTAGTTAACCTCCACTGACCCTGACCTATGAAACATTAATAATTACACTAAAGATAATAGCTCACCCAAAAGTAAAATTCATTACCATTTACTCATTGTGATTTTCTAATGATCCTGAAGACATTGATTAGCATGCTTACGTGTGTATGATAATGGTTAGAGCTATTAACTCTGAAGGAAAGTGGATCTTGTGGGCCAGATTTGAGGATCCCTGCTCTATGACTTTATCTTGTGCAACACACAAGGAGATATTTTGCATGATGCTGCACATATAGAAGTAATTTCATTTAACGTCAATCACACAAGGGTGAATAAGATTTTAAAGTTTTTTTGGGGTCTCACAGAAAGCTGTCATTTGAGTTATTTTGGCTACTATTAAGGTTGTTGTTGTTGTTATTGAATCTTGAAACAAATTTATTATTCTTGTATAGAATGAAGGTTAAAAAGATTGCATTCAGTTTAGACAATATTGATGAATGTTTGTGTTACAGACTCTACTGAGTAAACTTATCTTCTATCTATCTAAACTTAAACTCACTGGTTTGATCTGCGCTCTGTCCAGTTTTCTTCTGTACATCATGATGGCGTGGATGGAATTACCAGCACGGGCGGCTTGATGTGTAGTGGGGATCACATAGAGGAAGTCCTGATAAACACAGAGAAAGTGACTCTCCTGAGATGCTGCCATTGAACAGTGCTATGAATTTATTATACAAACCACCTGGAGTTAAATGAGTTAAAGCAACTTTCCAAAAATTGTTGCCATAACCCAGTTGGTAGATTTCTAGTTTGTGCTAGTTTTAGAAAAATTGTTTGCTCTACAAGCAAAACTTAATATGAATTTGTTATTTTCTACACTACAAAAACTAGTGCTGTGACCTGGATGTTAGATTTAAAAAAATAGTTTGTGCTACCAGCAAAACTTAATATGAATTTGTTAATTTCTACACCACCATGTGCCGGATGTTAGATTTATAAAAATAGTTTGTGCTACAAGCAAAACCTAATGTCAGTTTGTTCATTTCTACAACTCAAAACTTGGTGCCGTGACCCGGATGTTAGATTTATAAAAATAGTTTGTGCTACAAGCAAAACCTAATGTCAATTTGTTCATTTCTACAACTCAAAACTTGGTGCCGTGACCTGGATGTTAGATTTATAAAAATAGTTTGTGCTACAAGCAAAACCTAATGTCAATTTGTTCATTTCTACAACTCAAAACTTGGTGCCGTGACCCGGATGTTAGATTTATAAAAATAGTTTGTGATACAAGCAAAACCTAATGTCAATTTGTTCATTTCTACAACTCAAAAATTGGTGCCATGACCCGGATGTTACATTTATAAAAAAATATTTTGTGCTACAAGTAAGACTTAATATAAATTTGTCAATTTTTACACCACACAAATTGGTGTCGTGACCAAGGTGAAGATTGAGCAAAGCCTAATTAATCTAAGATAGTTAATTTTGTATTTTGATTAAATTTCACCATCATGATTTTCTTTTCTTTTTTTACTTTAGCAAAATCCAGATAAACCATTGCATATCATTCTTGCCATTGCATAGTAGTTGCTGTTGACCATGATTGGTCCTCGACCTCTGAGGTAAATATACTCCTCCCACCAGTCGCTGACCTAGGAGGATGATAGTAGAACAAAGTTAAATATCCATAATCCAAGGTATGACATAAATCTCAAATAAAAGTAACTTAAGGTTGATTATTTAAGAACCATCATGCTATTTTGAAAGAAAGAAAAACTTCAAAAAGGTCCAGAGGCATTTTTATAATGAGATATGATAAAACTGCACATTATTAAAAGAATATATATATATTCAAAAATCCCTCAGGAAAAGTTGTTGAAAATGATTTTGAACAGTTGAGAAAAGAGCGAACTTACATAATTGGAGGCCCACCAGGATTTGAGTTTCAGGTACCATTGCAGTTTGGGGCCCAAGTTCTTCTCAAAGTCCTTTGCCAACCCCTCCATACGCTTGTACTGTTCATCGTCCATCAGAGGACGAGCTGACTCAAGGTACTGAAAAAAATAAAATGTGTAAATATGTATATATATATATATATATATATATATATATATATATATATATATATATATATATATATATAGATATAGATAGATAGATAGATAGATAGATAGATAGATAGATAGATAGATAGATACATAGATAGATACATAGATAGAAACATAGATAGATACATAGATAGAAAAAAGAAGTGCACTGAAAATTCAGTCATATTTGAACTAATATTTTTGATAATTGTTTGAAGAAGCTTGACTTACTCTTCTAACAGTGTCTTTTATAGGTGGCACTGGTAACCGTGGAATTGAACTCTGGAAGCTGTACAGCATTGGCTTTGGCCCCGAAAATAACTTCACCAACACCTGTGTGGACAGCGTTAAAATTTGGTCAAGAGTCAAACATGAGACAAGCATGAATCTTCCAATTATAAAACCAGACCAGTTCTTGTGAACAGCTGTATATCAAAACCTGACACAATGACGCAGAGATAACTCCAAAATTAATGACTACAGCAGTGCTGAAATTGTGTTATAAAACAAACTTATTAGACTTTGGACTCTCTCTGAATATTATGTAGTGAAATATTTACAGCACTGGGAGTGTTAAAGGTAAAGTGCACCTTAAAGTGAAAACTCTGGGTCATATGGACTACAAAAATCCAAAAGTTGCATAATGTTTGGGTTATTTATTATTCCTTTAAGTGATCAATTCTCCATCAGGGCCACACACCAACCAAATCTTTGTTTTTAAGGAAAAAGATCCATGTCGATTGAACATCCAGCCGTGCCAGGACAGCAAGTACTTGAGGACGCTCCTCGAAACGAAAGTCACAGCAATCCACAATCCGGTCCCAATCAGCACACCACCAGCAATACACTGCCCTTCTTCTGTTACGTACTTACTGCAGGGAAACACAGCTATTAGGTGAGCAATTAACTGCAGGGAACTTTCAAAAACACTGTAGTTATTCGTTTGTTTGCTGTTTTTTCAGTACTTTATGATAATATCAACTAAAATAGTTCAAATAGTATAAGATTCTTCGTTTTTAAATGACAGACATGGTAAATATATTATTAAAATAATACTTAAAATAATAGTGTTTAATAATTTACTCATCATTTTTTAATTATTAAATGCGTTCGAAAGTTCAAGTTTGGTGAACTCTGACCTGCGAATTCGCATCACGTGAAGTTGTGTGACCAATAGATGATCGATTCTACGTGACCTCTCTGTACAGAAATAAAAAAATAAAGGAAGTGCTAATTTTAGCCATAGCGCAGCATCCTATTTTATATAATAAATATTTAAAAGATAATAAAAAAAGAAGCCGCATGGTTCGCAGTGTCAATGGAAACAGGAACAGATGGCACATTTGAATGAGGACACGCTCTATAATTTTTAATTGTTAAGTGTGTATATATTTATAAAGAGAGAGAGACAGAGAGTACAATATAATAAGACGCTTTCGACGCCGTCGCAAAAGACACAGTACAAGCACAGATTAATCCATGTTGTGATAACTGAGGGGAAACCGTTATATCTTGCTCTCGCCCATATTCACAGCGGCGTCCGAAATAATTTCGCACGTTCAAAGGCTAGTGTGACCGCACCTTAACAGCGTGTGATAAACATTTATTTTATAACAATGTAATCTGTTTTGAAGATAAAAGATTAAAAGAACTACAAACAGAAAAATATGATTCTTGAGCTTTTTTTCTTTAAAGTTTCGTACTACAGGTACAAAGCAGAGTTACGAAAACAACAAAACAAACACAAAACTAACTATAAACAAGACATTTACTAGTTAAACTACAAAACAAAGAATCAGACCTTTGTGTTTGAATGTCTTTTGACTTTAGAAAGCTATAATTTTTAACAAAAAAAAACTGTAGTTAAACCTACAAAGCAAAGAATCAGACCTTTGTGTTTTCATGAGACTCTGCATTTCAGACTGCTTTAATTTTCATATTAACAGGATTGTCACATTAAATTATAATCATTTTCACTACAGAAGAATGGCATTTTGTCGTTTTTATCTTCCAAACATATCCTAATAACTTGCTAATAACTAACGACAAACAGGTGGCCGTTTTTTGGTATTTACCTGATTGGTAGGTGTTTAGACAGTTTAGTGAACATCCCAAGGGAGGGGTCTATTTTGGCATATTTGGTTGTGGACATGTAACCCACCAAAACAACCAGCAGCCCTGAGGGGCTTCCAGGATAAACCCCAGTCATGACACCATTCTACAGAAACACAACATAATATCACATTATGAACAGAACAGAACAGAACAGAACAGAATAGAATAGAATAGAATAGATGCAAAGCTTTTTACTTAGAATTCATAAGAGTTGATATTCTAATAAACTTTTATTAAAATGGACTTTGCAGTCATTTCCAGAGAATGAACGATCCTGAAAATATCAATGAAACATTGATATGTTACTGATAATGTATTGAATCATTAGGAGGACAGTTGTGAGGTCACCTTGAACCTGATGAACCTCTTCTTCCAGGAGTGGAGGCCAGAGAGGTAGACCTGGCGCAGGGCCTCATGACAGAGGTGCAGGTCGATGCCATCAGGAGTGACGGTGAACTGGAAGGCCACCGCCTGATGTGCTTCTGCCATGCTGACTGTACACTCACACTGTGACAGAGAAGAGTAAGATGGCAGTTACACAAGAGTCATAATCAGCGTAGATCAAATACATGACTCACAATGCTGAGGAGTGTGCTGGAACTTTATAAATGGTTTCTATGATAACATAAACAACATAAAATAACTACTGATAATGCTTCTAGATTGCATTTAAATATATATATATGTATTTTATTTTAATACAACATTTTCATTACAAATGATATCAGATGATGAAAGTTGATTTGAAAAAGTAACATGAATTGAAGGAATAGTTCACCCAAAAAATGTACTTCCCCTCAGACCATCCAAGATATAGATGAGTTTGTTTCTTCATCCCATTTGGAGAAATGTAGCATTACCAGTGGATGCTCTGCAGTGAATGGGTGCCGTCAGAATGAGAGTCCGAACAACTGATTAAAACATCACAATAATCCACAGGACTCCAGTCCATCAGTTAATGTCTTATGAAATGAAAAGCTGCGTGTTTGTAAGAGATAAATCCTTACCTTCAAACCAGCGCTTCTAACAAAAATATATTACAAATATGTTACGTACCATAAATTAACAACGCTATCTTCGGTCTCGTCTGAATCAGGAGAGAAATATGTTACAGGTGAAATCAGTCCAAAAATAGTTCTAAACAAATATGGCGGTGGATTTTGATGTGAGAGGACAGCCTCTTAAAAAGCTTAATTTAAAAGCCTCTTAATGATGGATTTGTTTCTTTCAAACTTGCAGTTTTTCACTTCACAAGACATTACTTGATGGACTGGAGTGCTGTGGATTACTATGATGTTTTAATCAGCTTTTTGGACTCTCATTCTGATGGCACCCATTCACTAAAGAGGATCCACTAGTGAACAACTGATGCAATGATAAATTACTCCAAATCTGTTTTGATGAAGAAACAAACTCATCTACATCTTAAATCAGTGGCGTGCACACGTGCCCCTTTTATTGCCAATGTTAAAGTGCCCTTTTAGTGTGATTTAGGTGCCCCTGGACCACAATTTTACCGTATGAGAGCACATTCTCTGCAAATATTAATTTTTGGGTGAACTATTTCTTAAAAAAAAAAAAAAAAAGTACATGAACAAACATCGTATTACATAACACAAAGCCATGTTTTTTAAAATATGTTGTTGTAATAAAACATTAGCTGTAATGTTATCGCGTTTGCTCTGCCGTTCAGTGTGACCTCAAGCATTTAACTTTATGATATAACAGAGCGGATTACAGAAAGTGCTTTATTCACGACCTCTGTGACTCTTTCACAAGCACTTGTGTTGTGATGTAAACAAATAGAGCTGCATGGATGTTTGACAGGTCACAATGATCTCTGACTTTTTGGAGCAATCATAACATGATAGTTTAAACAATGCACTATATTTAATATAACGGGAGATAACTGAAATAGAATAGAATACCCTTGTGAAAAAGAATATACACTTTTAACATATATATATATATATATATATATATATATATATATATATATATATATATATATATATATATATATATATATATATAGGTCATATATTATACGCTATATACTGTATATTTTACTTACAAACCATATAATGCAGATTACATTTAACAAAAGGCCACTAAGTGCACTTGAAGAGAGTCCACTTTATTGAATATGTTTCTTTACACACTTAAGTACACTTTTAAAAAGTGTCAAATCAAAAGTTTTAAAGTACATTTTAAATCATTATTTTGAATCCTCTTTTATAATGCTCTAAAGAAGTACACTTGCATTGATGTGTTGACTACAATACTAAAGTACAGAATTATTGCTTTAATTAGTAATATTACACTTAAAGAGACTATATTTTGAATGACTACATTATACAATTATTACAAATGTGTGATAACAAAGAATTTTTAATACATGACAGAAGATTGAATTATATATTATACATTATAACATATTTTAGTGCAAATTAGGACATTCAGCAGCACGTGTTCACCATATTTCAATGGCAATAGAAGTAAATATAAAAAACTACTATACATATGTGAAAGTGACGTGATGTGACATGAGGTCAATGGTGTCCCATACTCATAATTTGTTCTCTGCATTTCAGCTACCCAAGTGAACATACAGCAATGAGTAGTGAACACACACACACACACACACACACACACACAAATAGTGGGTTCATCCCACAGGTGTAATGGTTTTTATACCGTTCAAACTGTATATTCTATGGCCCTACACCAACCCTACCCCTAACCCTAACCCTCACAGGAAAGATTAAGTAGTGTACACTCAAAGTTTTAGAAAAAGTTCTACTCATTTAATTATTTCAAGTTGGTGTAACATGGTCTTCCTTTTTGTGGCGCTAATGCATTGCACATACTACGCTGACTGCTATCCTAACCACTCTGTGCAAAAAAACAAAAAAGAATTAAAATAACCAGAAGAACAGTTTGTACGCGGGTGGCGGGAGGCAGCATCAATGGACTTATTGTAAGTTTTTAGTGTTAATATTTATTCACTTTTACTTATTTTATACATTTGCTGTTGTGTTTGTCTCAGAGAGCATATATATACCTTCACACTCATCTGAAAAGGCATGTTTACCCCGTTGCTTGGTAACGACAGCGCAGGAGAAGGCGGCAAATGCATAACATTACTCTCTGCACTTTTATGTATTACGTTTTTGAACTGTTCGTTTTGTTGATAAAGCTTCGGTACATAACGGCACTTGCGTCTGTCTTACGAATTTACTGAAAATGCTCTAAAGAACGTTGAAGACGAACATAAATGAGATGTACAGCTCTCTGCTTGCAGCGCGTCAGTCACGCTCATCAGGAAAGTGAGTGAAACACATCCCGCGATTTGGTACGATTGCATTCACATTAGCAGCGAACCGAACCAGAGTTCACATGAAGTGTACCCCAGACCACCATTTTTAAGCGGACTCGGGTACGGTTCGCGGGTGCGCATCCGAGTACAGAAGACAGCGTTCACATCATCCAAACGAACCGAATTCTGACGTCGTCAATCGACCCCGGGTGCGCACCAAAAATGCTAGTGTGAAAGCACCCTAACTGAGGCTCTACAGTTTTTTTTATAAAATGACCAAATATTAAAGTTCATTTTAAAAGTAACCTGCTCTGTCCTGTCTGTCAGCATGTTGTCAGTGTCCTCTCTGCTCCGCTATGTATATTTCACTGTGTCGGACAACAGTAAATAAAGGGGGAGGGTCTTTGCGAACGGTCAATTAGAAACTTCAATAAATATGCAAGCCATGATCTAAAAGTAAGAACTGTGAATGAGCAGGACTGTGACAGTGAGAGGGCTTACAGCCTACTTGCATAAATGGCATTGTTATGCCAACATTATGCGTCACTAAAAAAAATGTTGCACTAAAACAGGAGTTATTGTTGCATTTTTACATTTAAGTTGCAACATATTATGAACTTTCTCAGCATCTGTATCATTTTCAGCGAATAAATTGCAAATTGGGGCATGTTGCAAAGCAGTCCCATCTCTTCTCCAGTTCACTACCACCCTGTGAGAATCTCTGTCATTGAAAGTGAGGCCGTGGTCAGCCTCCCCAGAATTGGCAATGCCTTCTTGCTAATCTTTGGACTTATGCACTACACCTCAATTATCCCAAAGCACTGACTATCACTTTTGAATTCACTCAAAAGATTTTACTTTGTCTGGAAAGTGGTAAACTGTCACCCAGGTTGCGGACCCTCAAGAATGACTTGATGGTGTAGAAACTCATCTAAAAGAAGGCTGCAGTGTAAAGCATTATAAAAGACTAGTTCAAAGTTATCTCCTTTTGTCTAAGTAATGCCTCAAAAAGTTACTGCACATTCAGCCAATAGGCCCAAGTCTGGCAACAAGTCTGACTCTTTAACCATTAGGCCACTACTGCCATGATATATGAAGAAGCATATTTAAAAAAATTTAAAATAAATACATAAACACTCTAAAGTTCAGATCATTTTATTTCATGTACATTTAAACTATCATACATTTTTATTAGCACTAGCAATTAAGTGTTTCTTTTAAATTATATTATTTCCATAGTAAGTACTCTTTTTAAAAAGCATGGAAACGAATGGCAAACTACGCCATCTGAAACCAATTATGAAACTACAGAGATTCAGTTGCACCACAACCACACACATCTCTTAACATCCTGACCAGCAGAACAGAAGCATGAACTCGACCTGAATTTGGGGGCGGGACTATCGGTTTGTTCAACCAATGGCAGATGAGAGACTCTTCCAGAAGGCAAATGTGAAAAGCCATGATTCAAACGTTTCTATTTAAATACGCAATAAACAAACAAACTGTTCAGCAAGCTATTTCAAATGTCTTTGCAATATTATTTAAAAAATATATGTATATAAGAATAATGTAATTACATAATGTAATGTAAATTATTATTATCATAAGTAAATAATATATTACAGTTTACGACTTCAGACTGTCTTGCTGTTTTCTACTTTAGGCACATAAATACAACAATATAATAATAATATTGTAATTAATTGTTTATGACAGTGACACTTTGATCATCTAGCGCATATCTAATAAAGAATACTACTAAGGGGTCAAAGTTGTGTAAGGAGGCAGTGTGGTCACGTGACCGGTGCGGTGGAAACTAGGCGAAAGGTCACGCGCGACTGTGATGATGATCATACACGCGATGCTCAACGCCATTATGGCTCACATGGCAATATGCTTTAATACGCTAGTATTAAATATTCTTCCATGTGTACTGAGTTATTTGATCATACAGTAGGAAAAGGACCACATGTTTGTATACTCATTTGCATAGGCCCTGTTCGACGAGAACTAGTAAATTAAAGGGACAGCTCCCCAAAATATGAAAAAAAATATTATTCATTTACTCACACTAATGCTATTCAAACACTGTAATACTAATTTTATTCTGTAGAACACAAAATGAGATGTTAGCCACAGTTTAGGAAATTGCATTCACTTTTATTGCATTTTTTTCTCCCTTAAAATGAAAGTGAATGGTGACTGCTGTCATTCTGCATAATATCTCCTTTTGTGTGGGTCAACATGAGGGCTAGTCAATAATTATAGAATTTTACATGTTGGGTTATTTATTTCTGAGTTAAAGCGACAACATATATGTTATTATTATCTCTAAATGTAACACGTACGGCTGCGCGCAAAGCTATTTGTTGTGTTGAGTAATTCGTAATAATTCTCAATAGTAAACTTACTTGGCACCGAAACAAATCAGCAAGAGGACAAACACTTTGACAAGTTCGCTGATAATATTGCAATCGATAACTGAAATCAATCAAAGTTGTTGCGCGCGCATAACAGCAGCAATGCCCCACAGAGCCGGCACCCATTGACCTCGTCCTGCAACATTCAGCTGCTCTTGAGTGTCGGAATGTAAACACATGCATGCATTTATAAACATAAAATCATAAATGACATCCATTAATGTTTTATTCAAAGAAAAACTGCGTTGCCGTCCGGAATCCCCTTGTGTTTCGTATAGAACATCTGTGTTAAACCATAAGGACAAAAATATCCCAGGCTTGTGCGCTCGTGCACTTTCACCTACTTAACCGGTGTACGAGCTCCACATTCAGTCTCAAGCAGCTGCGGGAAAACAGAGCCGAATCATTCTGGATTCTTACCTCTGCGACTCTTCCTGATGAATGGACGACGTGGATTACTGATCACCGTTTTGCCACCGCCTGCTTTAAGTGTGAGCTTGAGCTATGAATGAATGTAATAATAAGGTTAATTCACTAGACCCGCCCCTCACCGTGACGTCACGCCGCATGGATAGCGACGCCTTGCAGGATTGTAAATGTGACGTAAGAGGAATCCGTTTCCTCTCTCCCTCTCTCTCTCTCTCTCTCTCTCTCTCTCTCTCTCACTCTCACACACACACTCTCTCTCTCTCTCTCTCTCTCTCTCTCTCTCTCTCTCTCTCACTCTCACACACACTCTCTCTCTCTCTCTCTCTCTCTCTCTCTCTCTCTCCCTCGCTCAGGGAAAGGTAAAAATATCTGGGAATTTTATATTTACAAGAAAATCATGAAAATTCTTAATATATTATTTAATACTTAATTTTTTAATTATTTTTTGATACAGCCATTAAAATATCTATCTATCTATCTATCTATCTATCTATCTATCTATCTATCTATCTATCTATCTATCTATCTATCTATCTATCTATATCAAATTATATTATATAAAAATGTAAAAAGTACATTGCAAGCTAAATATAGATATTTATTTATTTATTTATTTTTATAAACGCGCGTGTGTGTGTGTGTGTATATATACATATGTGTGTGTGTGTGTGTGTGTAATTAAAAAATATATGTTTGTAGCATTATATCGTGTGAAAATAATAAAATAAAGGAAGAAAAAGTATATTGTAAGCCACATATGGATATATTTTTTTATTTAAACTTTTGTTTCATTTGAAATTAATACACTTGAATTGTATTTTATTCAAAAGTGCACTAAAAACGTTAACATTTACGAAACATTTAATTGGACGCCACCTTTTAAACCGATTATATTAAATATAGCCTATAAATAATGCATTAGATGCCTCCTAAATACATGAAGGTCGTCATGCAGTGTTTTTCTTTTCTTTGTTTTTAAATGCATAAACCATTGAACTAAAGTTTATAATGTGAAAGTTTATTAACTTAATTTGAGAACTTAACGCACTCTTCGATCCGAGTACGAAGCGCAACAAGCGCGCTTCTGACGAACGCAGAGTGTCGCAACCAATAGCCTTTCATGATACAGAGGCTCGTCTCTGATTGGCCAGCCCACGTGGCCCGTGACAGCCAGCCATCCAATGATAGTTGAGGATGATGCGACATGCCATCGCACTTCTCCGTCTGATAGAAGCGTGAGGACGGTCCGGAGCGCAACGTTGGGGTAAGTCAAAGAAAACATGATTTCATCGTTGAGATTAAAGCTGGTGGCTCATATGTCGTGGTCTGTAAATGACATATGTGGTTTTAAAAGGATTTAATGACTTAATGTGTTGTAAGGTTAGAGCTGTACAAGTTAAGGTGTTGTCAGAGACATGTGCTGCACATGTGCATGATAGGACATTAACAGCCCTGGACACATGCATGACATCACAGTGACAGCAATGAGACATGCAGTCTAGTGCATTACTGTACAGAAGACATCAGTCTTCTGCTTCAGCAGAGTTTCTCCTGAGGTTTTTTTCTCAAAAACTACACCAGTGAACCAAAAAGGCAGTTCATCTTCCATAATGTAAAAAAAAATAAAAAAAAAATCACTTTCATGGGAAATGGAAAAGAGGCATAAAAGTGGTTATTAAATCACTCAATAATTCATAAGCAATATGATGCTGTGATGCACGCTTAGTGTCAGACTGTTAAAAGATATGATTGACAGCTCCACTTGTTTTTAAACCACTCATATCAGTATCATAATCATCATTTAGTATTTAAAGCCATGCTGGTTTTAGTCATACATAGATGTCTTATAAATACAGAAAGGACCTTTGAAATTAATACATTAACTGTTTGTGATTGCAATTTAATGAACAGGACACATATTTTAATTTGAGCATGGCGTTTACTTATGATATTCTTTCTTTCTTTGCAAAATAGCTGAGGTGTAGAAATGGATAGAAAAAATGAAAAGAGTGAAGCTAAAGGTAGGTTTTTTTTGTGTATGTGTGTAATTTATATGTTATTTATTTATTATTTACTTACATATATTATGATATTTTTATGTTAGGTAAAGAATGTTAGCCTGAATGCACTGTAAGTCGCTTTGGATAAAAGTCTACTAAATGCATTCATGTATTTATTAATTTATTTATGATATACATCGAATAGAAGTATGTAAGTGTTCTAAAGAGCTCCATTATTTTGTGGTATTTTATTTTTATTTTTCTAAAATAAATAATAATAATAATAATAATACTAATAATTATAAAAGATGCAATAGTTGAATAGGTTTTTAACCAGTGAGAACCATACATTATACATCTATCTCTAGGACAGCTGTGGATATATAAACGCACTTTTAATGAAATACATGTGCTAAAAAATAACATTGGGATTTTTTCAGATGTTATTTCTTTAATTTTCCCCCCCAAGGCAAAGGAGGGAATAAACCTCCTCAGTCCGACAAACCAGAGGGCTTAGAAGTAGAAAGGTACGCACCATTTTATTTGCACGACTTTATAAAACAAATATGATAAAGAAAAGCACAGACTTCACATCTGTACAGTTTTGTACAATTTCTGGGAAGTTTCAAATTGTGTTCTTCATAAACATTTGTAAAGTGTTCTAAACTTGGGATTTATAAACATCTGTAAAGTGTTATAATGCTTTTTAAGTTTTTGTACCAAGTTGCTTTAGTAAATGTATGTGAAGTAAACTTGTTTCGTAGAAATGTAAAATTAAGCAAAGTCTTGTTTTCAAAACATCTGTCAGTTGCCATAAACTTGAGTTTCAGCTGTTAAGATCTGTAACTTGTTTTGTAAACATTTGTAAAGTTTAATCAAGCTGTTTCATAAACATCTGTCAAATTTAGCAAATATATGTTTTGTAATTATCTAAGTGTTTTAAACTTGCTTGTCATCTGTTAATCTGTCTGTAAACTTTCATAAACTTGTTTCATGATCATAAACCTAAGTTTGGTAAATTTGACAGATGTTTACCTTTACAGTCATATATTAAAGTTAAAGAACTTATCAGATGAAACTAGACTAAACTAGCCGGTATTCGGCAATGCCATATATCACGGTAATGAATATGCACAATATTGTTATTGTGGGCATTTCTAAATTTCGTCAATAATTATATATTACAAATTATGACAAATATGGAATGCATTTTAAGAACACTATTCCCATCAACTGGACAACATCGCTGTATGCTGCTTGAAAGACTCTGTGCGCTCTGATGTAAACAAGCACGCATGAGAAGCACATGGAGGAACCCATGAGAGACGCGCTGAATGAAAGCACATTCACTCTCTGACAGCAGATGGTGCTAAACTGCAGAAAATGCAGTCCTTACCCTTGAAACACCACAAATAAACCAGCTGAGCTGACCTACTTTGTAAAATATATTTAATAATTTTAAATAGCCAATCAGATTTGTGTATTTGCTATGATGTTCATCACAGTGCCAAATACTTAAGTATTAAGTATTAATAGGCTATTTTAATCTGGACTACAACATAACATAGAAATTGTTAGAAAGTTTTTTTTATTATTATTGTTAATTTGCGTTTTACATTAGGTCTTCATTTTTAACATGAGTTAATTCATTAGTTAACTTAAACTGCCAATGAAAATTCCTCTGAACATTCATTAATCTTACGTATTCCAATATTTAATAACACGTTGATAAAAAAAAAAAAGAAAAACAGTTTTGTAACCTGTTAATACTGTATTATGAGCACTTTTTTTTTAAACTAAATTTAAATACCGTGATAAAAGTCTTGAGAAATTAATCGCAACAGGAAAATTTGATACCGGCATATCCCTAGATTAAACTTAAGTTTATGACACTACAGATGTTTACAAACTTGAGTTTCATTAGTAAAGTTCTGTGACTTGTTTTATTAAATATTAAATATTTGTACATTTAACAAACCTTTGTTTCGTAAACATCTGTAAAGTATCATAAACTTAAGGTTTCTAAATTTGACTGATCTTTATGAAACAGGTTCACCACACTTTATTAATTTAAAGTTACACAACATAACAGATAAAGCTCAACACTCATCTGTTGTTCTTTACAGTAGAGCTGGGCGATATGGCCAAAAAAAAAAAAAATCTTTGTTAAATATTTCCAGTTTCATCTGGCTTTAAACTAGTTCAATCAGCGAGTAATTTCTGTTATTCGCTGAATTGAAGCACTTCGCACTAATTATCGTTATCATTTTATCGCCCAGCCATACTTTACAGATGTTTACAAAACACGAGATTCATCTGTTAAGTTCAGTGACTTGTTTTAGTAAACATCTGTAAAGATGAATACATTTCAAATGTACAAAATGTTTGTTTTGTAAGCATCTGTAAACCTTAGTTTCATCTGTTAAGTTTAGTGACTTGTTTTAGTAAACATCAGCAGTCTTGCTTTAATGTGTTTCAGAATTTTTTCAAGCTTGTAAAAAATCTGTTGTTAAACCTTGTCTGACTCTTGGCTATCTAGAATAGTGAATTTCCAGTTCCTGCCCAAGATGGTAAAGAGACGAGTCTATGCCCTGAAGAGGCTCCAGCTCCAGAGCGCCAACATCGAAGCCAAGTTCTATGAAGAAGTGCATGAGCTGGAGAGGAAGTACGCTGGCCTCTACCAGCCCATCTTTGACAAGGCATGCTAATGACTCTCTGTAATAACAAGCATGCTGTTCAAACACGCTTCGTGTACCAAAGTGAGGTGGGAGCTGCTTCACTGCAGTATTTAACCCCTCGCAAACCTACAGCACGAAAGTTGACCTTCAGGCCCGACTGTTGCCTGTACGTAATCAATTTGAGTGCTAAATTAAATCCAGCAGAACGAATGGCCAGCTGCTCTCCTTCAAGCCTAGCCATTTCCTTGTCTGGAGACAAGCTAGTTGTTCAACTTTTACCCACAATGCATATAAAGTGAAGTCCGCCTTCCTTTTACAGACCTGTCCAAAGAAACCGTTTCAAAACCAATTGCTTTAATTGCTTTGGTTTTGTGTTACACACTTGTTTACGAAATGAATGCTACAAGTGTTCTGCCCTTGACATGATGATGTCATGCAAATGAAATGATGATGTCACATAACACGATGCTCCTTTGTTCAGAGACGGGACATTGTGGCCGGCACCATTGAACCCACAGATGAGGAATGCGAATGGCAAAGTGACAGGGAGGAAGAGGATCTAGCTGTAAGTGGATGCTTGTGAGAATACTGGAAAAAAAAAAAAAAAATCTATTGCGTATTTCAATTTTCTAGCGTTCTACATTCTTGGCAACCCTTTCTGTGGAAGCACTGAGTTCGTGAATGTCCGATTTGAGGATGATGACGGTCTATTTAACAAAAAGATTTTGACCGACAGGAAGATTTGCAGAAAAAAGCTGCTCTGGAGGAGAAGCAGGCAGATTCAGCCGGGGCCGATGATCCGAAAGGAGTCCCGGAGTTCTGGCTCACCATCTTCAAACGTGTGGATATGCTGGGAGAAATGCTGCAGGTGAACGCTCATCTTAATTCTGCTTAATATCTTAATATCTAGTGACATGTTTATATTGCAGTCAGATTCACTTTTGGAACTTTTTTTACTAAGCACTGTTTCAAGATTCGGGGTCAGTTTCTGAGTTTAGTTTAATTATGGTGGAATGGTGTGAAGATATTGGATAATTTGGTATTTAATTACATTTTTTTATAGAATTTAACAATGAATTGGTGCGATAAAGCAAAATAAACCCTTGCAGCACAGTTAATTGACTATGCACATCATGAAACACTGGGCAATAATAATAATAATAATAATGATTATTATTATTATAACAATTTGGGGTTTAACTAGAATTTTAAATAGAATTTAACAATAATTTGGTAAAATAATAAAGCAGTAACATTGCGTTATTGGCCACAGATTAGCGTTGTTTTTATGCACAAATGTTTTTTTGTATTTTATGATCATGTTTATTATTATTATTAATACTGGTATTATTATTAGTAGTAGTAGTAGTATTAGACATTTTATAAGAATAAAAACCTCTCAAATGTGTTTTGTGTTATTGTAAATAAAATATTACAATTTACCATGCATTAGTGCTGTTATGCTCAATATGAATCACTGGATAATAATAAATAAAATAAATAGGGTTTTAATTAGAATTGAACAGTAATTTGGTAAAATGGTAAATCAATAATTACAGTGAATAGTTACAGTGATTACATTGCATTGGCTTTGGTTTAGGACTGTTGATATGCACAACATGTACACAAATAATAAATCAATAATTTCTGTAAATAAAATAATCATTATTATTATTATACATTTTATGAGAATAATAATAATCAACTGTAGACTCGAGGTATGTATAATATAGGCTGTTTAACTGTAGCCAGATTTTGGAGCTGGGGCTGTACATTTAATAATTACATTTTTATAATTGAATTAATGTGTGATTTATAGAAAGTGTCTGCTTTGACCTGTTGGTTTACACAGGATGTGGTTCTTGTGACAGGAGGCTTATGGAGGATATGTGAGTTTGTATTGGTGCACGCAGTATCACATGTCATTTAATGTATTCATTTTCTTGAAGTGTCTTTTGATTATGTTAGTGATCAGCAGGACTGCATCCTCCGAGTTCATCCATTGATTTTTCTGTGGATTCTCTCAGCTCTGCTTTACCTTATAAATACACATCACGCAATGATTCCTCCCTTAAATCAGTGCCGACTGAAGATGAACCATTCTGGGATGTTTCTGTTTCCTGTAGGATCATGATGAGCCGATCCTGAAGCACCTGCAGGACATCACTGTGAGGTTTTCGGAGCCTGGACAGCCGATGGTTGGTCAAACAGCTAAACAGGCTTCTGTTTACAAATGGATACAGGTTTCAGATTTAGTAATGTTCAATTGTTTGTCACAACAGAGTTTCACATTAGAGTTCCACTTCGAGCCCAACAGCTACTTCAGTAACTCGGTCCTCACTAAAGTCTACAAGATGAAGTCCGAGCCGGACGCAGAGGATCCGTTCTCATTCGAGGGGCCGGAGATCATCGACTGTGAAGGGTACGATGGAGAAATGACCCGTTGTGCTCGTTAATACAAATCCTAACCAAAAGCATTTCAGTATATAAAGCAGTGAAAAGGTTTCGAATGTTTTTGAAAGAAGCCTTTTATGTTCAAAAAGACAGCATTTATTGGATCAAAACAGAGTAAAAACTATAGTTTCCATTAAGTGTCTTCAATTTGAATATATAATTAAAAGCAATTAATTTATTTAATGCAAGCTAAATTTTTAAGATCATTACCTCAGTATTTAGTGTCACATGATCCTTCAAAAATCACTATAATAATATTATAATAAAATAATGAAATTACATTTGAGAAAATGTCCAGGTGGCTCGTCTGTAAATGTCTTTTCAAATTGGTTGTGTTGCCACGAATGAGCTCTCCGTGTGCTTTACACTTTGTTTTGTTTTGTTCGTCGTCAAACGTGAAGTGAGCTGTGGACATTTTGTCGCTCTTTTAGACATCACCTCTTCGAATGCCATCTTCCCGGGAGCTCATTTAAAAACTGAAAACCTTCGCTTCACGTCTCAATAAGTCAGGCTTGGATTGGTTCTCTTCTCTCATGCAGTCTCACCTGTTATGTTTTGCCGGTTCTTTTGTTCATTCCTCGCATCTCTCCCGTCTGCTGATTTGATTTTCGTCACAGTCTATTTTCGTCTCGTCCTTTATTCGTTGACGATAATGTCAATCAATTTAGTCATAGTTTTAGTCTCCATCAGTGCCTTCTTTTTTAGTTTTCGTTTCGTTTTCGTCCGCAAAAATATATTCGTGACGAAAATTATGACGAAAATATTTAGTCAACGAAATTAACACTGTCCCAAACTCTTCTTGGGTAGTTTGGTTGGTCTGTGCACTTACGTTTACGGGAGCTGTCCTTGTCGACAGAACCAGCGGCAGACGGTAAACAGTAATTATGTTCAATAAATAAGTAACACAATCCACCATAAAACGTGCAAGAAGTAAAAAAGAACTGCTTGAAGCAAGCTAGTGGTTTGCTGGACGCTAGACACTACTTACGCATTTGTCCACGACACTGTTGTTATGTGGTTTCTACGTCAGTAAAGGCGGTAACAAAGGGATAAAGTCATTGACAGGGGACTGCACTGCCCCGTGTCACTGTTTAAAATGGGAATTTTCTCATGATTTACAAGTAGTTGAAAACATTAGCGATATTGTTAGTAATCAGCTGTTTAGTGGTTTTTGGATATTTTACTGCAAATATCTTACAAATTGTACCTTTAATAATTAGAAAAGATTTCTATTTCAAATAAATGCTGTGCTTCTGAACTTTCTATACAACAAAGAATCCTGAGAAACAAATATATAAGGCAGCAAAATCTTAACAATGAACTTTTATTAATAATTGAGCACCAATAATAATAGATAATTTAGTAGCAAATCATCATATCAGAATGATTTCTGAAGGATCATGTGTCTGAAAACTGCTGCTAAAAATTCAACTTTGTATCACAGAAATAAATTACATTTCAACATGTATTCAAATAAAAAAAGTGTGTTATATACGATATTACTCTTTTTACTGTATGTTTTATCAAATAAATGCAGCCCTGGTGAACATAAAGAGGCTTCCTTCAAAAATATAAAAAAACTTAATAATTATTGCAGTTGACATAACTGGCTCATCAGTTTGTCTGGCTTGTTTATGATGAGAGGATGACACTCTGCGATTACATTCGATTCACTTCTCTCGTGAATCTGGATTACCAGTGTTTCTAACTGGTGCACCTGCCATTGTTTTATAGTTGTAAGATTGACTGGCAAAAAGGCAAAGACGTGACCGTCAAAATCATCAAGAAGAAGCAGAAACACAAAGGCAGAGGGACGGTTCGGACGGTCACTAAAGAGCTTCCACAGGATTCATTCTTCAACTTCTTCAGTCCGGTTAAAGGTGAGAGAACGAAGAACAGAGGATCACCGTTATCTCAGTTAGTGAAATAAAACGAAATCTCATCATTTATTATAATGTAACGTGACCCAGACTGAGTAATACGATCTTCTTGGTGTGATTTAATTAGACTGAAATCTTTGGATTTAGAGAATTGAGCTTGTTTTCAAATGCTTTGATATCCATGAAAAGGCTTTTGTTGTTATGTGCTTTGGCAGTTTGTTGGTTTGGCCAAATAGTTGCAGGTTAATGACTGAATTCATCATTTTAACTGATGGAAATATGTAAATGAGAAATATCAATGTAAAAAGTCCTCTGAAATTCAGTTTTTGATGGGATATGTGTGATTAATTATAGTATAGTTGTGTGCAAATGTCTCTGAACAGCAGGGGGCATCACACCATTATTTTTGTGTGAATAGATGAATCAAACATCCTTCTTCCTCCTAACTATTCTGTATGTAAGACAAACTCTCGTCGTCCAGAAGGTGCTCGGTAACTGAATCTCCGTTCAGATCTCCGTCTTATTGGAAACATTTAAATAGTGAATCATTTGAATCGAATAATTCGACAGAATTTAATTGGCAAACAAATGGAAATCCAATGTGATGACAGCCTCTGTGTGCATCTTCAGCAGGGGTCTAGACAAAAATGACTGAACCATCTTCTACTACAACCAACATCATGATAAAACAACAGGGTGTCACAGAGACAATTATATTTTTCTCAGAAATCTAGCTGAATTTGACACTCTTGCTTTTCCTTCACTTCATTCACCCTTTTTAAAAAAACGCTGAGCTTTGAATGCTTGGCATTTTACGCGCTATTTTTCCCGTCAACCCCTTTGATGGAGCGGCAGGTAAGGAATGCCGCCCGTCCTGAACACGGACTGTGGGAAAGAGGCGCTCTTATCGACAGGACGCGTGTAATTCATCTGTTGCTGAGGTGATCTGCACAACATTCCCGTCTGAGGTGCGCCACGAAAGTTAAGCTATAACTGAGTGATGTCATGCTTTCAGGGCTCGACGGATTTCCGGAAAGACTCTGAAGAGACGTCTCCTTCAGGCCAGACTTTGATCAGATCTTCGAGAAAAAAATAAAAATAAACGAAATGACGTTTGCATGTTTGAATCGCACAAAACTGGTCAGGAATAAGTCTGGGTCATATTTCACTCTATTTCTTAAAATTAATATTAATTAGCACATAAAATGTATAATAATTACACAACTAGAACAAAACCAGGATATATTAATGTAAGGAGAATTCAGTAGAAAAATAATTAATTATAAAAAATTAATAAAATGATTTTAATAAGCTACATTTTCGTTCACACAGAACGTTATTTTGCTATTTGGTAATTATTATTTTTTTGTATTTTGGGGTGGGGTGGGATTCAGGCTTCTGTAAATAAACCTTGTCTTGTGCTAAAATTGATGGTTTTCTCCTCTTCTCTGTTCTAGCGTCGGCTGATGGGATGGTGAGTGAGACGTCCTGCGCTCTTGTTGTTTTGTTGTGTTTGTACACCTCTGAATCATGGCCATATGCAGCACACGTCTTTTAGCTGCCTACACAAACACACGCTGCAGCTCTATCCTCCTCTGCGAGTTTAGAAAACACGTCACCAACAAGAAACATCTAAAGAGTTTCTGCGTCAGTAACGTGGCTGCTTAACAAAACACAAGCACAGTCATTGCACAATGATTTCTCAGTTGGCGCACGATGACATCTCTAAACCAGTGTTGCATTAGTATGACATCCGAAGATGCTATTTTCAGTTCTGTAATTTATGAAGGACCCATTCAAGTTTTTAATGCAGCAATTTACTTACAAATAAAAATGCAAATGATAAAAACACCTTCCACTGGATGCTCATTGTGTGTGTTTGTGTACAGGATGAAGATCTGGAGTGCACTCTAGCTACAGATTTTGAGATCGGACACTTCTTCCGAGAGCGGGTCATTCCCAGAGCTGTGCTTTATTTCACAGGAGAGGCCTTAGACGACGACGACGAGAGTGTATGTCTGCTCTCTTTACTATCACTATCACAAGGAAATCTGGGATTGACTATAATAAAAACAAAATAAAGGAAAAAATATATATATATATAATGTTTATATATATATATCTTGATTTATGTATTTGCTTTACATTCACTTAATTGTAATAGGAGTTATTTTATTGATATATATCTTTACATAGTTTTAAATTACAAATAATTGACCAAAAAGTGCATTAAATAATAATTATATGTAATGCCATGCTGTTTTGCAGTATGAAGAGGAGGATCTTGAAGAGGAAGAGGAGGTGAGGTTCCTTTTGATGGGCACTTTTATCATTTAATACAGTTTTTCTCAGTCACTTTGGTACATTTCTCGAATCTTCCTTGAGATTTGCAAAACAGTAAGTGCATTTCTCAGAACAACTCATAGCAAAACACCATGGATTATCTGCAAAAGCCAGTTTCTTGCTCAAAATCCTTAGTTAATCACTAAAAAATAAATATCCGTGTCAATGAACATGTCAGTGCCATCAGAATGACAAGTCCTTGTGTCATAGTTTACGGATAAGACAGTCAAATTGCTTAGTCATGTTGTCAATATAACAGTGTACTCTGGAGGGATGTTCTGATCTAAACTACTGTATTGAACAGTAAGCCATATGCCAAATATCCATTTTAAAATTACAAATTTACATATTACTGTATGTGGAATATTGATTTAAAGAGACTGGATAGAATTCCCAGTTACACTTTTACTAGTGGTCTGACCAAAATAATAATAATTAAAAAACAACCTTTACAATGTCATTGTGATATAGAAAAGGAAAACGAAATATGGGCACAAAGATGAAAATAAGTCAATTTTCAGAATGTGTAACTCTTGTGTTGTCCTCTGTCTTTACAGTATAAGCTTTCCAAACTGAAGATTCATGAGATGAACCTTTCATCTATTTCAGAGAAATGGTTTATCACTGGTTTATCATCTACATTCTCTTCATTAGTCAAGATTCAGTTGCGCAATTCATGCCAAATTGACAAAAAGTCTAATAATAATGTGCAAAAATAAAAAGTGAGCTTGGCAGTTTATGACAACTAGATGAACCATTTTGTATTTAATGACTTATACGATGAACTAAAGACTAGATGTTTTGAAGGGTAAGACTATTGCACAGAAAACTTCAATACATATTGAGCAACGTGACATTAGCAACTGATAATGTAGGAAACCGCAGAAAAATGTGCGTAATCAATTGCATGAATGTACAAAAGCAATCGCAACTTGTTCAAAAGAATAAGAATCTGGTTTTATGATGTGTATAAATGACTAGATGATGTGGAGGTTGTACAAGAAGTTTTGAGAATTTCATTTCTGATTTGAGAAATGCATTAAAGCGACTGAGAAAAACTGTAATGGTCCAAATTTATGGGCAATTGCAGTATGACAGCAAATGTATGTGTGTCATTCAGGACCTGGATGAGGAAGGTGAAGAAGAGGATGAGGGAGATTATGATCCCACGGTGAGCATTTAAATCACCTGTTTTCCTATCATGCATTATCAATTATCATTCATTATTATATCATTTTTTTTATTTTGCTATGATTAGTTTGAGCATTTTAAGCATTGAGATTTTAGTAGGTCACATTAACCAGCATGGTATTGTTTTTTTTTAAATAATTGAATCAATTTTAATCAAATTTATCATAAATTTGCAACATGTTAATGTGTATCAACTATTGGCATTTGGGATGGAGCGCATTGCATACTGGAATACAATATTCCCACTTTGCTCAGTTTTATACTGCACATATTGTGTGCTGTGCACCGTGTAGCCTACATACTGCATACTGCAATGTAGTCGTTGCATGTATCCAAACATAGTCGTTTTTGAATCACTGAATTGAATGGATCCTTATTGCTGATCTTGGTTTGATTGAGGTGGTCTGGATTGAAAACAGTAACTTGTATGATGCTTCATGATGAGCTGCATGCCTGATGTGTAAACCTGTGTGTTTGTCCCCTCACTTCCCCATTACAGGCATAATTCATTTCTCACTTCATGCATTTCTAGGTAAGAGACACCTGAAGGGATGTGGTGCTATTTCCCATTTATCTTTTAAACTGTCTTCCCTCATTATTATAGTCTTTCTCCTCTGCTTTCACTCTTATGTCACTTTCACAAGAGAGCTTTGTGTGCTTTTAAGTTTTGCTTGAAAACCATGGATTTTGGTTCATGTGAACCATAGTGCAGTCCGTAGCTGCATAACTACATACCTTTTATTAATTACGTATGATTAAAAAAAAATATTTGCAAATAGACGTATTTTGCAAACATATCACAGTTTGAAACAATTTAAACAATTGAAAATGGATCAGCCTGGAGGATTAAACTTCTATTAATTGCGTATAATTCATTAAACATATCAGCCACAGGCGATATAGTCGATATACGATACTATCGTCTACATGGCTTATAGCTTAGTGTGATTTTGGGGCGGGGCTAACCTTCTGAGCGATGACAGAAGAGGGTTGTGCCAAAAACTTTTGGAGATGTGAATTGGGAAATGAATTCAATTAAAGTGAAACAAACACTTTTCTTCATATTTCTAATGTTGACATGTCAGTTTTTATTTTTGTTTTTATAATATTATGAAAGCAGATCAGCCAGGAGGACGCAACAGTCACATTTGAATTAAACAAGCAAATGGAAGTGTGAAAATGACATTTAAGACTAAACTTCTCAACTTATGCTCACTAAATTAACCTTAAAAGTGAAGTGTGTTCATTATTTTAACATTAAAATACTAAGAAGTCTGACATATCAATTTCTGGATTAATAGTGTGTAATAATAGTTGGGTTTTGGAAGTAAAAAGGCCATTTATTTTCTCCATGTGAAAACAGATTTTTTTTTTTTTTATATAACCAAAAACTGATTAACATTTAAGACATACCTACTGCTCTTAAAGCTGCAGTCGGTAACTTTTGACGCTCTAGCGGTGAATAAACATAACTGCTTGCATTTTGAGGAATAACATTGTAGCCGGAACTACTTCTCTCTGTTTATGTCTATGAAGAATCACAAAGGTACTGGGTTACTCCGCCGTGGTACCCCCGAAGCAATCTAAAATAGTCCGAATATAAACACTTATTATAGGTGCACCCGATTGCTTGGTGAGAAACATTACCCAATGATGCTGTGCATAAAATTCAACCAATCAGAGACTTAAAATGACCAAATTCCGCCAAACATGCACTGAGCTCCACCCACTCCGCTGAAGCACTGCAAATTATTTAATGGAGTCAGTCTCATCGCACTCTCAAAAGACACAAATATTACAATATTTAAATGCATATTTTGTAATAAACTTTATTTTATATATATATATATATATATATATATATATATATATATATATATATATACACACACACAATCAACAACTTTAAATGCATAGTTTTATATTTCTCAATCATTTTTAATTTGATTGTCATTCGCAGTGCTTTGTGGGATTGTAGTTCTTTTCCACATTTAACTCATTAAATACACTTGTACCTTAGTCTTTTTTTTTAAAATGCTGTTTGTAGCTAGCTGGTTGGTTGGCATATGACGCTTTAACAAAAAAAAAGAAAAATGAATGGAAAAAATCCTTCCAGATCCAGTGCCGCTGAAAAAGTGGGTAGCATTACTGCACTCTATAGTGTGATTTTGGGACAAACCAAATTTCTGACCAATGGCAGGTGAGGGCGATGCCAATACCTGTTCGAAAACAGCAGTTTTTCTGTTATGTTTGATGCAGCTATTGGTGCAGAAATTACACACTTCACTTTTACCAAAGAACGCATGTGTTATGAATCAAACCATCACTAGGCAAATCATTACTACCCCAGTCCCTGAAATAATATTCATAACTCTCCTTCTATCTTGTATCTCTGTCTTTGTGTTCCTACAGAAAGACCCTCCTCCTGCAGAGTGCAAACAGCAGTAAGACTGGTGAACAGATAGCCACGGCACAACTCGGCTGTCTGTCAGACAATATGACGATTTGGACATAGACCTAATTTCCTCATGGACTCGCCACACTAATGCAATAGGAAACCAAACACTGTTTAGGAAATGCATGTTTGTTTGTTTATTTCTCTACTGTTTACTTTTACAGGGATGACCTCAGTATTCTCATTCATAAGTCGTGTGATTTCGCACTCCATAACTGATCCTGCAACATGTATAAAGGCTTAATGTGTAAGAGGGTCTAGCAAAGATGCCATATGCGTTTTGAATTCTTAAAGTCCATATGCAGCCATGGCCATTTTTGCAACATAGCAGGATTTTGGAGACTCGTCATGATATGAACTCCAGGCGTCGTCCAGTGTAGCATCACTCAGGGTTTGCTTTGCCAACAAAATGAACCTGCTGTCTTCATGAATCTGAAATAACTTACATTTCCGATTTAGCTGTTACGATGTAGTTACGAAAGTGTTTTAATTTGAGTCAGTGGTAGCCGAACGATGTGGGTTGTGGTCTAAGAATACTTCTGATTTGTCTCCAGGGTTGGGCGTCATCGAATTTCCCATCCTTGAGTGACGTAACTCATATATCCATGCTATGCACGTTGACATGGAATTTCAACAGTATTTTATTTGACCATGTGGTTATGTCTCAAGTTGCTTGTAGTCATGCACAGAGTTGCGTCTGTAAGAGTATCGGGAATGTTACCAAGCAGATCTTAAAAGAAATTGCAGGTTTACTCTCCATTTGAACTGTGTGCGAGCCATAGCCTTATCTGGAACTTCTTTGGTTTGTAATGAAACATTGTTTCCATTTTGTACAAACTAGACAAAAAGATTCTATTAAATGTTTTGTGACATGATGCCTCAAAGTCTTGCTCTGTTTTTGTGCTCTTGCTCTGACTTCCCGTTCTCACCTGGAGGATAAAGTGGGAAGAATTGATCCATGTCTAAGGAACCGAATATCTCAGAAACCTGTTGGTAGGCCTTCAGTAACCAATCACCCAGAACCCCCTTGCAACTTCAAAGCAACATGATTAGAATCACCCCAAACACCCTAAAAATTACGTAGCCATGTTTAAAATCATCCAGAATGCCCTAGCGAACAAATACCAATGCTTTGACAACCACCAACAACACCCTAGCATGATGGCGCTGGTTTTGCCCAGGTAAACACTGTTCAAATTCCTTTCAGGACATGTAAAAACATCAAAATGTTCTGTTAAACATGATATTTCTATTCTCCACACCTCATGTACACCACATTCTCTCCTGTTTAAGAGAAATATAATGCTTGAGATGACAGTGGAAGTCTATAATTATTCTGTAAGTGTAATTAGATGGAAATTAGAGCGGGAAACCGATCCCCATCAAACCAGATTCCAGTAAGCATCAGCTATGTGAGGAATCTCAACACTGAGACTGCTTCACCAATGTGAGGCTGCTTTGTGTGAAATACCTGCTGGCATTCTTTTAGTAATTTCTCAAGTGTGTAATCTGCTGGTTTAGAACCCATAAAGTTGGAGCGGTTCTGTGTGGGATCACTCACACTTTCGCACCTCTTGCTCTGGTTTCTTTTGGCGGTTTGGGGATGTGGTTCAAAATTATCTCAAAGTCTTGTAATACTTCAGAGTGGAATGAGCAGAATTTGTCTCCTGCTTTTTTATCATCATGGCACGGTTGGAATGACATTATTATCCTTCTGGAGTTGTGGTGAATAAGGTCATAAAATAAGTTACAAAAACTTTTCACGGTTTTATATGCAAATATCAGATAAGAATGCACACAAAAATGTTACATCTAGAAAATGTATAATAGTTTAACCAATGTATGATTATGTAAACCCACATGTGATGGAGATTCAAGTCCTTGCAGGAAGCTAAAAGATTTTTTTTTTTTTTTCGTAAGGGTGGTTCACCCTCGCGGTGGTGGCCATCTTGGGATCACATGACCACCCGACTGCTATACAATTTTGCAACACTACAGAGATATTTTTTTAGCAACAAAAACTGTGTACTGCACTTTTATGTTGGGGATAATGTTTAATTGCTTTATGGATTTTTTTTTTTTTTTTTTTTTTTTTGGACTGGATGTACAGTATATGAAAGCATTTTATGGGTTGTATGGGCTTTTCACATCTCATATAGCGAAGAGCAGTGATGTTGCAGCTTCCTGGGTGTCCCAAAATTATGAAATCAGGGTGAAATGAAATGGTAATGGGGTTGATTTTTAACACAGTTATATTATTGTTGCCACTTTTAGAAGCTATGGTTTTTTATTTTATTTATATTTTTTATGTAAGATAATTTATCCAGAATTATGTTACATCTTGGGTGTCTCAATTGTACATAATTATCCTTTTTTCAAAGGGGGAAACCATTAAGTAACATGTTGATTTTTAACCTGGTTATGTAATAATTTTTTTATACTATGTTACTTTTGGGTTAGATTAATTATCTAACATTTAATACTTCTCACTTTAAATAGCACTAATTTGTGTTTTTGTATTACTTTAAAGTTATGGAACTCCAATGTGTACCCTATTCATGAAAAGTTGAACCCTTTGCATCAATACCCAGAATGACTTCTGTTTGTCTTTGAGTTGCATGTGTTTTTCCTCAGTCGATTAACACCACTTCACATCAAAACTCAAGCGCTTCAAGTCTTAAACCGTTCCCTCAAGTCACACTTGACTGTGACCTTACATACTTTCCCTGTTGCCCTTGTAGTCGTACTGCCTTTGCCTTTTATGGCTGGCTGGTTTGCTTGACTAGCCCCCACAGAAACTCTTGTGTGAGGTCATTTAATGTCCCACAGCGGAAACAACCACCACTAAGAGCTCAACAGAGAGATTTGTGTTCTGTAGCGGTCTGGGCGGCCTTAAAATAAGTGCTTTATTGTAGCATGGAGATATCTGATAATGCAAGAAGTCGCCATATCTGCAACTGCAGTAAATGACTGCATTGTGATACTGAAAGCAATGAAGAAGTGCTTTTAAGATCTCTGTTATGGAAAACTATATACCAGTTGTTCATATTGTCTCCATCTGGTAGTTTATGTAAAACCTCTTCCCACCATATTACCGCACACAGCTGCTGCTGATGATGCTGTTTTATCTCTGCTGACAGTTACCGTCACTGGGTATAAAAATACATTACTACTGTGTACAGTATGTTCCCACAGATTTAAACACAATAAACCTCTGTCTTATTATTTCTAGTGCTTTTTGGTCTCCATGCAGGGCCACATTAATGCACAGGTTTACCTGGGATTAAGCCCAGATCCCCAGGGCTGATGAAGGGCCCCTTGTTCTATGACATATTGAGATTGATTACTACAGCTTACAATGTGTTGTCTATGGATGCAAATGTCATGGTTTTTGTCCAAACACTCTTAATAAAGGTTCTTTATTGGCGTTTTCCATTGAAGAATCTTTAACATCCATGGAATCTTTCCATTGCAAACGAGGTTTAGTTGACCAAAGATGGTTCTCCAGTAGCGTCGCTGTGAAAACCCCTTTTGGAACCATTATTTTTAAGAATGTACAATGAAGGTCAGTAGGGCTATTGGCAGTAGTGTAGGGCTGCTCAATAAATATAAATAATCTGCCTGTGTCAGATAAATATAAGCATTACAGGTTTCAAAGTTAAGCATGACACTGTGTTCGTCGACACAAATGCAACTTTGTTTTTTCTGCATCTCGGTTTACTGTAAAAGAACCAAGCCACTCTTAGACGTTGAAATAGTGCATCATCAGAGAGTAAACGAACACTTTGAAACCTGCAGCGCATTTATTTATATGCTGCCAAAATAAAAGATCAAAAGTTTTTAAAATCCATTTGAAACATTTAAAAAAGTTTTAAAATGTAAAAAAAAAAAGAATCTGCAGAAGAAGAGAGAGAAAAAAATAATGCTGGTTTGGAACAACATGATAGTGAGTAAATGATAACCAACCTTTTTTTTTTTTTTTGGGGGTGAATCATACCATCTCTTTGTTTTCCCCCCAAATAGATTAGAAAGACAAATATCATTCATTAGACTTGTGTAATATCTGCACACCCTTCATGAATCATCACTGAAGCTAGAGTGACTTTCACAGTGATAATCTTAGATATAAATGTTGAGTAAGTTTGTCATATTAGCTCATTCATGAATGTGTCAGCGGTTAATTATATGCTCATATTGAAAAAATTGTTAAGTATTACTTGCCTGACACGTTCTATACAAAGCAACTTACAATAGAACTCAACTTACAGGCCTTCTAGCTTAACCAATGATTAAGTGTGTTCCATAAGTTACTTCATAAATCACTTTCACCTGGGAATAAAATGAAAATGGTCCCAGCACAGATCCTTTCACCAATTAATGTTTATTTAACCATTCTGCAACATCACTGCTCTTTGCTATATGAGATGAAGTGAAGAATGTAAAGGTTGATTTGGATTGTGAAAAAGTAAAACTGAAAAAATTGAGTGAGATAATAAAGAACATGCATGCACCTAAACATTATAAGTACAGTAGTCAGTGTGAACTGAAGCAAACAAATGATCTTTCTGAATGCTATTGCTCAGTTCTTGTATCATTTTAAATGCTATTTAAGTCTATGCAAGGTATATTATAGTAATATTTTGCACAGGACACTGAGATACAGCCACTTCAATTTTTCTGAACGTTACAGTCAGCGAGCGTGAATGAAATGAATGAGATTTGTGTGGAGGGTGTAGCAGACTTTATCTGATTCATGCATGAGTCTTTGAGCAGTCTTTAAGCATGTTAAGTAGGTGTAACGCTTGATTGCAAACAGAGACAATCCTTTTTTTACTCTATTAAGAAAAAAATAATGTTTTCTTATTGAACTGGTTTTGCAATAACAATATAACATGCATACAAAGATGTAAGTTTGAGCGGTATAGTGTAGTGGATTAAAGATGCCGATTGACAAGAAAAAGGCAGCAAGGGTTTTCTCTTTTTTCACTTAAAAGATAATATATTTTTTAATTAACATATTAACAAGTTTAAAGGTATCAGTCTTATAAATAACCATTTAGTAATAAAAACATGTTGAGCAGCAGGTTTCTAGGCTGTCCTTTTGATTTCGAGCTGTGCTTCAGACATTGACACTGTTGACAATAGATTTTTTTTCTCCTTGCCAATATGCTGTACCTTTAGTAGTATTCTTGGAGATTTCAATTAATTTATGCAACTTCTGAATCCATTTACTCAATATTAGTTCACACAGATCCATTTAGTGACTCTTTATCCAGGTTAAATCATAGGTGGCCAGTAAAGTGAGTCTTTTTGAGCAAGTTATTGCATGACTGAACTGATTCACTGTATTTCGCGACTTAAGTCTTATTACATATTTTTAAATTCACTAAAAATAGAGTTAGACGTGATAAGACTTTACTCCTTTTTTTTCACTACTCATCATAACTTACAGGGAATTTGATTAATTCCATTAACTCGAATCTTGTGAATTCATTTACCAGGAATTAGGGCTGCTCCGATCACGATTGGCCGATTGTTAATGCGCATCTCGTCAGTAAATTCGGTAAATTCCCTCAGGTTCGTGATTTCACATAGAGCAGCTGTTACTACACAGAGCCGTAGTTAACTGAGAAGCGGCACAAATCCACGTTCATTTTCAGCGATTATTTGCGCATCTTCTCAGTTAACAACGGCTCTGTGTAGTAACAGCTGCTCTATGTGAAATCACGCACCTGAGGGAATTTACCGCTGATTAGAGAACCGGCTTTACTGACGAGATGCGCATAATGATCGGCCGATCGTGATCGGAGCAGCCCTACCAGGAATAATAACTTGCGGATAAGTTCGGTGACTCTTTATGCAGGCTAAATCACAGTTGGCCAGTAGGTGGCGACACATGAGTCTTTTTTTGGAGTGAATCATTGAATCATTGAACCATTCACCAAAAAGGTCAAAGCAGATGTATCACTTTCCTCCATTTAGTCAACTCTTTAGCATAACTTAACTTATAATCCTAAGAAAAGACAACATCAGCTGATTCCAATAATGTACTTACATCATTTTAATAATGAGACTGACTCCACTGCTGACGGCAAGCTATACAAACAACTCTCATTCAGTAGGCTCTTACTCATGAACGAGATGCCTCATTTGTTCATTTCATTTACAAATTAGAGATATAAAGGGCATATCTGTATTCGTTCAGTAGGTCCAACCAAAGAAATACAATGTACAGCTTTGTCAAAAGTGCTATTATCATTTATCAAGGCATTTTTCTGGATTTTTTTATGGTCAGCCAATAGCTTGTTTATGGAGTCCTGTATGGAATTAAGTTTATATTAAGAGCTATGTTATGGCACTCGTATGTGTCAGCACTTCTCATCCCTGTGCATTGTTTCACAATAGTTTCTCATCATGCCTCTCTTGGACGTTTGTGCCATTTGTTCTTTTTCCCACGGTACGGTAGCACTTGCTCTGGCCTCGTCAGACCTGGCTTATCTGAACAATGCTTCGAATATCTATGGGGACTCAAAGCTGTACGTTCCGGCCAGGAGGGCTACATTACGTTTATGAGTGCGAGGAAAGAGCTGAAGCTTTTTTTGCGAGAGATCAAGCTTTGGAGATCAAGATGCCAAAAATAGCTGCCCCAAACAATTGGAGAGGAGCGCTCTTGACAGAGACAGGGCTTTGACAGGCGAGGAATCCCGCTTGAGAAGCGTCAGGTAACAGCTGCAGTGTTGTTGTGGCACTGTGGCGCTCAGTAAATGAAATATCAGAAATAATAGCATCTCACAACTCTGTTCAACATATTCTCACTCCAGACATCTTGGCCAGCTCATGTCCTAGAGAGGTTCCACTGGTTTGTTCTAAAAGATTCGGATATAGACCACAAGACATTTTCATCTACCAAAGAGTTTCCATGGTACTTCAAAGATGATTTATAGAACGCAGTGCTATTTATATATTTATTTGAATTGATTTGTAAGTCAAATTTAATCATATTTTGCAACTACTAAACTTTTATTTTCTGTAAATGTTTATTTAAATGATTCCATATCACTTATGGCAAAATATTTCAGGTGCTTTTTAAATGAAATGTTTAAAGTCATGTTTTGCTCGTAAATGTAATCATTATCAATAAACTTTGGATTTTGCCTCTTAAATTATTTTTCTTGTTTTTGCCAGGAGGAGTGTTTTTACTTTTCTATTTTCAATTTTCAGGTTTTACTAATTATTATAAACTCGTGTTTTAGTTTTAGTTATTTTAGAACTTCAACTTCAAATTTTCTAATAACATTTTTCTATCTAATATATATCTATATTTTATAGATTCCTATATATATATATATATATATATATATATATATATATATATATATATATATATATATATATATATAAATTTCTCTTTATTTCAATGACCAAAAATAGTTTTAATAGTATATTCTATAACAATGTATAATAAAAACTGCTCAACCAATTTTGTATTTATTTATATGATATTATATTTACATAATGATTAGATTATAAGTATTTTAAATATTATAACTGTACATATTTTAGTATGTTAGTATTTTAAATTATATATCAAATGTATTTTTTATTTACTTAGGTGATCAAACAATACATTTCTTTTTTTCTGTCTATTTACAGATTTGATATATATACAAATTTTATAAATATTTAACATGAAAATGTCTATTCATATTATAAAACAACAAACTTCTACTTTGTCGGTCTCCATAAGGAAATATTGAAATATTGAAAATTAGATTTTCAAAAAATATAATGTTCTGCATTTTACACTATTTTTTTTTTTCACACTATATTCAGTGACACAGTTATGCAACAGCTGCTTGATCTATTAAACTTATATTCAGCTTTTGTGAAGTGAAGGTGGAGACTCATTACAGTATGAATCACTTCATTGTAGTTATTCATAAACAGGGCAGCCATAACCTGGGCTTGAACAGACTTGATTTGTTAAACCAGATTCTGCATAAAGTCCAAATCGTTCCAAAAGGCAACAAACCAACAAACCCTCACTTATTCGTTTTGGAAATTACCAGAAAAATCCAACTTGCCGAAACATATTTGTCCAAAACCAGTCTAAACTTCCTTTCCAAGATCCCCGCCCTCATCCCACTGATGTCCCAAAACCTTGAAACATCTTCCCACGGATAATGAGGTCACTGCCAGAAATCTAAATACACCCACCAGCACCCATATTGGGCTCTAGAAACAGAACGGCAAGTTTGAAAATAAACCTGGAAAAAGGCAGCGACAAGTTCTTCCTCTAAAGAATGTGCTTTCCTCTGATTATAAATCAGTTATGACATGGCTGAGATGGGACCAGAAGTGACCTCTGGCCAGAGCTAGAATGAGGTGGCAAAATCCCAGCACTCCTTTTTTGGCAGGACTCCTCCCTCAGGAATCAGAACTCATGTGAGTCATCAGGGAGACATGCCATGTCTCTTCATGACTCCGCACACACACACACACACACACCCAGCTGGAACCATTAAACAGCCCACTGAGGAGTGGAAATGAAAGGAAGGTGTAAGATGGTTCATCAAAGGATGTTTGATAGGATTTATGATACTGTCAATCCTTTACCTCAGTTTTTTTTTTTTTCAAAGACCAAATGTAGGGAATGACTTCATATAACATTTACACACACTCCCATCTCATATTGCTTCATTAATAAGTCACTTAGCTCTGTGTTTGAGGAATAGTTGTAAAAGCTTATAATGTATCACACCCATAAATCCTCTCCATACACATGTAAGCTTTATAACCATCATGATATGAAGCAATACTTACTGTACATCCGCATACTGTACATGGGACATGAATAAAAGCAAAACTGAAATCTGACTTTGAGAAAGTGAGTCGCTATTGAAATCATGACACAGTCTATCTATCTATCTATCTATCTATCTATCTATCTATCTATCTATCTATCTATCTATCTATCTATCTATCTGTCTATCTATCTGTCTATCTGTCTATCTATCTATCTATCTATCTATCTATCTATCTATCTATCTATCTATCTATCTATCTATCTATCTATCTATCTATCTATCTATCTATCTATCTATCTATCTTCTAGCCCAAAAAAATGTGGGGGAGAAAAAAAATATTTTGATTGTATTTGCCAGAAAGGCTTTTGAAAATAAAATGTCATTGGTCATTGGTCATATTATATATTAATATATTCATGAAATATTTTTTATTATTAAAATAATTTCTAAATATGTATAATTCTCATTCTGAATTCCCAGCTACTTAAGAAGTCAGATATAAAATAAATAAATCATTTATTAATAAATTATTATAAATAAAAATAAATAAATAAATGATAAAAAATAATTAAATAAATACAAAAAGTGAATTTTCTTGTCTTTGGGTGTCTGTCACATTTGTTATATTCTTATGTTTACATATTTAATATGATGATGTCTATTTTATAGTCTTGTCATTTTTTTAAATGTTACTTTCTTAATATATACTTTACAAATAACAAAAATGTAGTAAAAAAGTACAGATTTTATTAAAATCACTATTTAATTTAATTTAATTTAATTTAATTAATAACTTTTTAGCTTTTGTCGGAACATCCTCCGTTATTTCTGAATTAGTTTATCACTATTTTTATATTTATTTTATAAAATAATTTGAATCAAATAATAATAATAATAATAATAATAATAATAATAATAATAAAATACTAATAAATAATTCACAATGTTTTCATGTCATATTGTGGTTGTGCACTAGTTACCAATAGTTACATCATTATCATTTTTAAATACGGCATTAAGCAAACGGACTAAATTCATGAGCTGTATCCTGGGACTGAAGTTCATGTGTATGACACTTGTTAGTTTTTTTATAAAATGAAATAAATGTATGATAAATTTAAATATGTGTGTAATTGTATTAATAAATAATTCATAGTGTTCTAGATCGACTCGGAGTCTACATAAATCATTTGAATTGTATGAGAATCTCAGTTTGGACTTGTTAGAGGTATAAAGTTTGCCGCCCACACGTTTCCATTCACACACCCCAGCAACAGTTGTCATGACGTCCTTGAGGGACGGGCGCACGCGGCGTCTCTTATAAAACGTCACCGGTCTCCGCCGCAGCTCACTCACGTCTGCCTGGATTTAACGCACGCATGAAGAAGCCCAGCGTCGGTCGGCGACTTCAGCGGAGATTACACGAGGCTCTGGGACATTCGTATTCCTGCCTTTTCTTTCAAAACCCGAGCATTACCAAACGCGCCACCGAAATGACGGGCTCGGAGATCTCCCACGTCCTGAAGGAGGGCGAGCTGGAGAAGAGGAGCGACAACCTCCTCCAGTTCTGGAAGAGGAAGACCTGCGTCCTCACCACGGACAGCCTGAACATCTACACGGACAACCAGAAGAAGAACAAGAGCAAAGAGCTCAAGCTGCAGGCCATCAGGAAGGTGGACTGTGTGGAGCGCACCGGGAAGTTCGTGTACTTCACCATCGTGACCACAGACAACAAAGAGATCGACTTCAGGTGCCCAGGCGAGGAGAACTGCTGGAATGCAGTCATCACAATGGCTCTGATTGACTTTCAGAACAGAAAAGCCATTCAGGACTTTAAAACACGACAGGAATCTGAGGACACTTCTCTGGGACAGCAGGAGAGGTGCATGGCTAGAGCACCTTGAGATGTTTCCAATCCAAGCCACGCATGGTGAGAAACCAACTAGCTTCTATTGAAATGTGGATATTTGTTGAACAAAGGCTGTGTGTGAGATGTATGCTTGGTTGACAGAATTGGTGTGGTTTAGATCATTGGTTATAGATGAATACTAGCCTATTATTCATGGAAGGAAACCAGAAATGCTGAATTCTCCTTGTTTTGATTCATTTAGAGATACAGCGAACTGAATCTTGAAGCTTGGACCAAAGCGGAGCATGTCGGCGTGACTGAACGGAGCTCACGAGCTCTGAGTCTGGACTGTCGTTGAGCTGGTCTGTGAAGGTCTTCGGAATAAACCTGGCAATGATTTCAACAAGCAAACCCCCCCCAAAAACACTCAAGACTGAACCCTTGAACTTTCTTAAGCGCCTCCACAAGGCTTCGGATATGTACGTGGAAATGTATCTATTTATTTTTTACAAAGGAATGCTGCAAGTACCAACGTTGTATTAAGTTATTTCACGATGTATGTATTTATTTAAATAAATTTGCATAAAACTGAGTTTGCGTTCGGACTTCATTTGGACTTCAAATCTGTTTTTAATTGAATTGATTTATATTGAGACAGTTTGGTTGTGCCCTTCCCTTAAACAGTTGGTCATACCGTCCTAATTAAAAAATAATAATATGGTATTTCAGCATTTACAGAAAAGTATTGATATTTTGTGCCTTTTTTTATTTCCAAAAGAAAACCAGCCTGTAAAGAGTCTCTTGTAATGGATAATTTTAAATTCTATCTTTTTTTTTTAATTAAAAACATAATTTATTATATTTTACAATATTGTCATGTCGTAACGTTGATAGTTTTACAGTCCTTGAACAATAGTTACACCATAATAATAATAATTATAAAACATTTAAGCATTTGTTTCCAGAAGATTTACTAGCCATATCGACATAGTGATGTTGCAGTTATTCGATGATAACGTCAGTTATTTCTGAAAGAAACCCAGGCATTTCTTGAAGGAGTGGAAAGTCCCTTGTAGTAGAGGCGGCTTGTTCATTCAGAAAAGTGGCGTCATTGTGCGTCAGATGAAAACTCAGTAGACCTGTTGTATAGCATAGCAATACAATTGTGTTGTGCGCCACACCCGCTGAAAACGTTTATTACATACCAACATTTTAATAAAAAAAAAAAAAACTCAAACGCTGGATGATGTTCCTTCAGGTTCTTTTAAAGCTTTATTGCGGCTGTAATCTTCACATTTGCCCTTATGAAGATTACAAAATGTGTGATCCACCCCAACTACAATAAACGCCGGGGTCTTATCAATAAGTCATGTGATAACTGGAAACCGCTCATCATTACATGTCATACATTTGTCATTTGTTCAAACAACATTATTAATACAGCAGTTTCTTATTAGTTGTAATGCATAAAAGCGTCAAAATTACTAATACTGTGGGTTTTGGTTATGTAGACCTATCAGTGTAGGTTTCTTTGGTGAAGTGTCAATAGAGTAAGTGAGAAAACCAGAGCTCTCTGTAGACTTACGCAGCTTTACAGATTATCGAGGCTGGGCTTTGAAGTCGTATCCAGCTACTATACGGATCAAAGCGACACGCTGATCTAAGGAGCAGCATACAGTCAAGAAATATGTCTGGCTAATTCGGCCCCTCAGCTATGGGCTCCTGACAGACTCGGAGGCTCAGGTTCACTTTGTATTCTCTCGCGGGGCCTGGAGGTCTGGATGTGTGCGGATATCTGGATGGAGACGTTTATAACTCGGGACCATGAACCCCGCATATGTCATAGCTATTTAAAGTTGACCGTCTTATTTATTGCGTTCTAAGTCGCTTTCGAAGGATGGAAGCAGCATTAATGACACATCTTTGATTTTTTGTTATAACAGTTAAGACTTGAAATTACTTAAAGGTCTACTTTTTTATGAAATATAAACTCATTGATTACAGATTAGGCTAAATCTCTTTTAAGCCAGACCAGAACTGTAAATATCATTTATATGGTTTAATTTAAAAAAGGTGCAGTGGCTGTGATATACTGTGAATATAATCACGGCTATACAGGATTAGCACACAGTCTCTTACTACTGTATTTAGTTGATGTACAGTCCTGAGGTGTGTTATGTGTTGCAGTGGTCTGCGTCTCAAAAAAAAAAAAAAAACTTCAGAGTCATGCAGGTGGAACAGGAGAGTGTTGTATACTTAAGGTTGGGTTTACTGCCGGAAATGTCTCTTTTGTCGCATATCTAAAAGATAAGCTGCACCCACCAGTCACTTGTTTGATCTTAAAATTGCCATACCCTTATGAATCATTACTGCAGTCCAAAGTCATTGTTTAGTGCTCAATCTTATGACGACGCACTGATTCTTCACGAAACATTACCTGCCATTTAGTTCATCCTTTAGTTAGTTTGTGCATCTCTTTATAGAAAATTATGACATTAATACTCTATTATCTTTACAACTTCTCTTCACAGCATGCAGCAATTCATTCTTCAGTTAGATTAAAGTAAATATACCATTATTGTGACCACTCAATCATTTACTGTAGGAGCCCACTTGTCTGATATATTTACCACATTTGAAACATTTTTGGTATGTCAGACATTTATGGTAAAATTATTTTAGGGGGAATTTCCCCCTTTACAATCAGGTGAGCCCTCACCTGAGTCATAGCTCTCATTCTTTACCTGTGACCGCACGAGTAAAAAAGAGCCAATCAGAGACCCGATGAAAGAATGTAACTCCTAAAGTGGCATTCAACTGCGCTCGCAAAAGGAGTCATTCATCTATTGTACAGAAGAAGTGAAATGTTTGTGTGTGTAGAGGTATTGTGTCCTTTTACATGTAATGCGTCCTGTCCATGTTTTTTTTTTTTTTTTTTTTTTTTAGCAGCACTTCTTCTAAATTCTTTGTGGGTGTACATGTCTGTGCTGAAATAACCTGAATGTTTGGCTTCAGGCCAAACTCAGATGCCACTTGATAATTAAATTCGGTTTGACAAATACTTGACAAGTTCCTTCCTGTGAGATCAGATTTCAAGGAAATCAATATAGAGCCACATCCTAAATATCATTATAAAAGTGGTCAACTTGAGTGCCCCCCCCCCCCACACATAATTGTTTTATTTTTCTCACACAAATCTTTATCAAATGTAGTTTAAATAGATTTCTTATATTTCAGTATTTAAATATTTTGTTTTGGTTACACTATAGATATTATATATTTTATAGAATATCTACAGTATACATCTATATATTATATCACATATGATGTTAAATATCCTGAATTACAAAAAACCCAGCTGCATTCCATCCTTAATTTTTTTTTTTTTTACAAATCTGATTTTATGTTGAAATTCAAACAATGCATATAACTTAAAGGTGCTGTGTGTAGGATTGACAAAGAGTGGTTGAACTAGGTATTGCAGTCCAAATTCAAAATATTGGAGAGGGTTTTTTTCACACGGCCCCTTCTCCTCAGACTTGATGCACAAGCAGGTTGCCAGATTGACGACACAAACAAGGACGAGCGCATTTGAGTTTTCCAGCAACTGGCAATCCGGCGTGCTGAAATACAATTGGTTGAACTGGCGGTGGGCGGGTTTCACAAACCAAAACAGAGACTGACATTCCGGCCAAGAACGCACATTTTCAAAGGAGAATAACTGACTGTAGCATTGTTTTTCAGACAAACAAGTAGCATGTTAAATATCTGCAAACATATTATGGTGTTGTTATGCTTTAAACTTACATACTCTCTCATGTGTCTGAAAATGTGGTCATTTTTTATAACATCTGTTATAAATCTACAACATAAATGTATCATATTCTGCAGCTGTCTAGAAAGCCACAGAGAGAGAACGAGAATGAGAAAGTAAAACAATCTCTCTAAGGTAAAATTACATATATTTGCACTTTTACAGCTTAGCTCAAGTTCTTTGAGAAATGCATTAAGACTCTGGGTGGAAAGTCCCTGGCACAAGGGTTTTTCAATATGTTTCTCTCCACCAGCAGTTCGGTGTCCTGCTTTCTGTGAATTAAATAAAGCAAACCTTAAACATGGTGTCTTGGGTGTTACCTAGTCAGGGAAAACCCCTGATCATTTGTATGAGATATACAGTAATGACCAAAATAATCATGGTTTTGATGACTGATGATTACTCTACTCTTGTTCTTCTAGAGAAAATGCAATGATACTGCAGAAAATGGGTCGGTTGTGCAAGGATTTTAGTGAGGTATTATTTCCTGGGGCAGTAATTGTCTATTTTGCAGACGAATGCACATGTGCTCTCACCCAGACACAATCAGCAAGCAAGCCACTACCTCATTTCCTCTTCCGACACTTTGTCCTGTTCTGTGGTTGGGATTGTCATGCACCTGTGGTAGGAGCAGCTGTGTCTTTTCTTATAAAAGCATGATTTATGTTGCCTCTGTTTAACTTGGGCTCGGCTGGGCTCTAACAGTGAAAGCGTAGGAGGAATTTGCACATTAGGGGTCCAGCCGCAGAGGATGCGCACCATTGTATCCGAGAGACAATAGCTCGTCTATTTATCTCTATTCTTTTGCCGGAATGAATGTGCAGGAAAATGAATGAAGGTCTGGGCAGGTTGGTAAATTGAAATGTCAAGTCATCCTGTATCTAAAAATCAATAGATATGATCTTATGAGCTACAGTTCAGATTATACAATGTCTCTTTTCCACACGGCTATCTGTGAAGCTCCCCAAAGAGACTGTAATGGGATGTTTGGTGCAGTTCTGTTGTTACAATCACTGTAGTTTGCAGACAATGAAATTCCTCCCATGGGAGAGTTTTCAAGAACAGACTGTTATTTGATATAAGACTCTGCATGGGAAACCGAAAAGGTATCCTTCTCCATGGTCAATAGTAAAATCAAACTGGAAAAATTAAGCATTTTATAAGTTCATATTCCACACAGATTCAATGGAATCCAGGACAAACGCCAACACAATTGGAAGACCTTTTCTTGCGAACCTGAAGGTGACTGAAAGTGAAGTGACATTCAGCCAAGTATGGTGACCCATACTCAGAATTCATGCTCTGCATTTAACCCATCCAAAGTGTGCATGCACACACACACACACACACAGTGGGCAGTCATGTATGCTGCGGTGCCCGGGGAGCAGTTGGGGGTTCGATGCCTTGCTCAAGGGCACCTCAGTCGTGTTATTGCCGGCCTGAGATTTGAACCCACAACCCTAGGGTTAGGAGTCAAACTCTCTAACCACTAGGCCACAACTTCCCATTTCCCAAAGGAATGGTCAAATGTGACCTCCATGTGAGTAATTCAGACAGTTCTCACAACTCCAACTTAAAGAAGAACGAGTCTGTGTGCGCAAAACAATAACTTTTATAACTGAAATTGAAATATTTATAACAATACTTGCAATGTACCATTTGCTTATGTACCATGTCTAGTGGAATGGGAGCTCCAACAGCCATGATCAAGTTTACCTGCCTGTAACTTTCTAGTAATCCTGAAGGCTCCTGAAGGATGCTAAAGATGACAGTCTCTAAGCATTAGTCATCTCTTTAAGCCAATGGAGTGAGGTTTATCTGCATAGCCCTTACTAGTTGGCCTCTTTTAAATATACTTTAAGAATAACATCAAGGCGTACTTTCATCCTCAGATATGTTGATAGCCAATGTCAGTTCCAAATGAGTCTACACCATCTGGAGTATACATTAGTTATTTCACCAGCGGCATGCATGATCGTTAGCCATCTACGAAGCACATTGACTCAAGCTGATCAAGTCAAATCTTCAGCCTCATTCAAAAGACAGTGTTAATGAGCCAAAAGAAGCTCAGAGAGGATCCAGGAGAGGGTTGAGGATCAACTTCAACAGGCTGGGCAATGTCAGGGTCAGTCTTGCCTTTCTAACACCTCTCTACTGCCACCAGCTCATGTCTCAGGTCTCGGAAAAAGCATAAGATTGTATTACAAACACATACAAGTTCAGTCCACCATCCCCCCGTACATTCATTTTTGTAAATAGTACACCCCCACAGCTGTGCCTGAGGCGGCAGGGTCTTGTTTATCGTACCCAGTGCAGCTGTCCAGGACGGCAACTGCAAGCGGAGGATTAAACAGAAGACAAGAAGTAGCAAAGAGGAGCAAATGTGATAGAAGCAAGATGGAAGGGTGAAAACTAGTTCCTATATTCTCATTTATGGGTCGAAGGAATGTTCTCTTTCTTGATAACCTTCCCATATACAGGTGCTTCTCAATAAATTAGAATGTCGTGGAAAAGTTCATTTCAGTAATTCAACTCAAATTGTTTAAATAAGAAAAGTTTAAATCACATTTTTCAGTAAATTTGAATACTTCATAAGAACAATAATAAAAATAAAAAAAATTAGTGAATTGTTGGTCTTCTGAGAAGTATGTTCATTTACTGTACATGTACTCAATACTTGGTAGGGGCTCCTTCTGCTTTAATTACTGCCTCAATCTGGCGTGGCATGGAGGTGATCAGTTTGTGGCTCTGCTGAGGTGGTCTCGAAGCACAGGTTTCTTTTAGACAGTGGCCTTCAGCCAACTGCATTTTTTGGTCTCGTTTCTTCTTTCAGTTCTTCTTCTTCTTAGCCCAGGTAAGATGCCTCTGACATTGTCTGTGGTTCAATAAATTCCTCGACACATCTGTGTGTGGTGGCTCTTGCTGCCTTGACCCCAGCCTCAGTCCTTTCCTTGTGAAGTTCACTCAAATTCCTGAATCTGCTTGACAATCCTTATAAGGCGGCGGTTCTCTTGGTTGGTTGTGCATGTTTTTCTTCCACACTTTTTCCTTCCACTCAACTTTCTGTCAACATGCTTGGATACAGCACTCTGTGAAAAGCCAGCTTCTTTGGCAATGAATGTTTGTGGCTTACCCTCCTTGTGAAGGGTGTCAATGACTGTCTTGTGGACAAATGTCAGATCAGCAGTCTTGCCCATGATTGTGTAGTCTAGTGAACCAAACTGATAGACCATTTTGAAGGCTCGGGAAACTTTTCCAGGTGTTATGAGTTGATTAGCTGATTTGCATGTTACCATATTCTAGTATGTGCCCAAAGCAAGTTCTCAAATGCAGTACATATCTGACAATATGTGAATTTGACTCAGAACCACTAAACTTTTTTTAGTCAATCGTAGGCCATAAATATCATGTGAATCGCTTCAGGAAAATTACAAGAACAAGAACACACAGTCTGTACTGATCAGACTATATTGATCTGTACCTACAATAATGCCATTTCTTGATTAGATCAGCATGTTATTATATTCTTGTTTTATGTTGCATAACCCAATCTCACTTGTATATTGAGTTCACAGGCCTGTCCTGACTTGCTGCATTTGGATACACCCAGGAAGTCAAAAATCATTCCCACAGTCCCACAACATAAAACTTCCTGGTGTAGTGGGTTCAGTTCTGGGCTCTCAACAAAGGTTGAGAGTTCCTGCAAGATGCAATCATTGATCTATCAGCACTGTGCCCTTGAATAAGGCACTCAGGTTATTCCAGTTGAACTGTCTCTAAAATATGTGCGCTGTAAGTTGATTTGGGTCCATTACACCCCTCCTTTGGGATTAGGGTGGTTTTGCTGTTGATATGCAGTGTTTAGAGGACATTTCCCTACCATAACAACTTACATTGCTTTCAAGTGATCTTTTTGATGTATTAATGAACTACCTGGGAATCAAACCCACAGCTTTAACGTTATACCCAAGCAATCCTAACAAAATGCAATACTGTTTGAGCTACAGGTACATGCAGAAATGATTACAGCCAGTAATCCTGACAAAGGCAGCAATATAATTACATATGCATACTGTGATAAGCTGTTTTTAGAGGCAGATTCAAGAATGTCAACATTACCAAGTGTAAGAGATGCCATCAGACCTTTAGATGTCCCTCTAGGGCTCTTTCACTGGTCACTTCTCTGAAGACTCTGTGGCATGTCCTTGAACTAGTCTATATAGAATACCTATGAGAGTAGTAACAGTATTGAATTTCAGCCATTTGTTAATCATCCTGTCAACTTAACAAGGACCAAGTGCTAAGAAACCCTTTTAAGTCCTCCACAGCTTCTTCTGAGGTACTATGATATCTCTTTCAGCACGACAATTTGCACCTGAATAGGTCTCTATTGCAAATGTAGGTAATCAAATTGCATGCTTTCATTTTATATATGACATGAGTCAAACGATTCGTGTTATTCTACTTTAACTGAGATACTGTTATAGATTTCATTAATAATTTGAAATATTTTTTTGTTTTTTTATATGTTAATGTAGTTGATCAATTATATTGTTTATTACTTTTATTTCAGTTTTACCTAGTGCATCAAATTTTGTACAGCGACTTAAACTATATGAAAAAAGGAAGAAAGTATTTCTTGGCAGCTGGCTGGCATACAATAAGTTTAAGATCTGTATCTTCTTACATAAGATGTTTTATTATAATAATTAATAGGACTACTACTGAGTTATACATTCACAAATCCTTCAGAAACCTTTGTCGAAATCTCTGTGAAAATGTGATTCACAACAGCTGATGAAATACACTTTATCCTTTTTAAGTACTTGTCAGAATAAGAAGTATTGTACTGTGCTTTGTCGTTGTGGGTGTGCTATTATGACTGTGTGTCGTAGCACGATCATTTGTTTTTTTCTTGCAGGCATCACAGCAGTTCGCTCTGCATTTGAAGTCATTTGTTCTGCTACAAGATCTGACAAGCTCAATTCAGCCAGACATGGCCCACCCTGCTAAAGGAAGCTGCTCCATTTTTCTTTCGAAACAGGTCACAGCAGTTTGTTGGAAACAGAGAGGCAGGGCGCCATGATTGAAGAAGACAAATGGGGCTCTGTTTATGATGCCCACTGTAGCTCATCTTGCGGTACCTTGAAATATGGGTAGCTGACAATTCATTACAAGGAATTTCTACACGTTTTGTTTTAGGTATAGCTGCAGCAAAGTTTAGCAAGGTTAATTTGCAATGAAGCTGTAGAAGTGTGGTGACTCAACAGATAGCACTTTTGCAGACAGCAAAAACGTCCCGGGTTCGAGTCCTAGCTGAGTGAGGCAGTTCTGATTACTAGTTTGTTAAGGACATAGACTTAATTTCAAGAAAACAGATTTTGATATCTTATGCAATTTTGTTTGTCAAATAAACATATTTTAAGGATTTTGGGATATTTGGACTAGAAATCAAGGCACAAATTAATAATTAATTATATTAATAAAACACCCTGATGATGACAAACTGGCAAGGAAAGACAACGGCTGTCTTTTACAACAGCTCCACCATTCCTGCAAGGTGAAGAGTTCAAACCCTCAACTAATGAATCATTTCCTTTCTTATTATAAAAAGACATTTTAACCTAACTCCGGCATAATAGCTGCTTGAAAACAAGCACACAATGTAGTCATAAGGTTAAAGCTTGACTTTTTTTTAGCAAAACAGTTTATCTTATAATTACAGAGGAGGATTAGGGCATATAATAATAAAAAAAGAGATTAAAGTCATCATAATACAAGATTAAACTTATTAAATTTCAACAAAATTGTCAAAATAAAATGTTGACAAATTATATCATTGAATTTTGAGAACAAATTTGTTGTGTTTTGAGAAAAAAATCCTTAAGGGGGGGGGGGTGAAATGCTATTTCATGCATACTGAGTTTTTTACACTGTTAAAGAGTTGGATTCCCATGCTAAACATGGACAAAGTTTCAAAAATTAAGTTGTATGTTTGAAGGAGTATTTTTGTTCCCAAAATACTCCTTCCGGTTTGTCACAAGTTTCGGAAAGTTTTTTTCGAGTATGGGTCTGTGCGACGTTAGATGGAGCGGAATTTCCTTATATGGGTCCTGAGGGCGCGTCTGCCGGAAGAGCGCGCGCTCCCGTATAGCAGAGCACTGAGAGCACAACAGACTTCACTGATCAGAGCGAGAGCGTCGAGAAATGTCACAAAAGAAGTGTGTTTTTGGTTGCCAGGGCAAGACAACCCTGCACAGCTTACCAAAGAAAAAACAGCATTAAGGGACCAGTGGATGGAGTTTATTTTTACAGAGCATCAACGGAGTTGTGCAAGTGTTTGTGTTTGTTCCCTGCATTTCGAAGATGCTTGTTTTACAAACAAAGCCCAGTTTGACGACGGATTTGCGTATCGTTTATTTCTTAAGGATGATGCAATCCCAACGAAAAAGGGTCACGATCCTGTGTTGGAACCACAGGCGGTGAGTAAAACTGCTTCAAATATCTCTGCCTCCTTGTTAGTGCATCCGCCTCCCATGCCGGAGCCCCTGGTTCAAACCCCGCTCGGAGCGAGTCATTGCTGATGCTGCTCTCGTTCAGTTTCAGCCTCGGGATCTGATTCTGGATCATAAATATACGCTGAATCTGACTGTTAGCCATGGTTTGTTTTGGATGATGGTTTTTCCCTCACGGTAATGTCACAGCTTCCAAACGCTCTCAACGCAAAAGCCTACTCGCGCTCGTGATTCTTTAGCTCCGCCCACACGTCACGCCTCCAGCCGGTCGTGTTTTTCCGGGAAAAATCGGTACAGACTATCTTTCTCTTATGAATATGATAAAACTAAAGACTTTTTGGAGTTATGAAGGATTCAGTACTACTCTATATGTACTCAAGCTTAACAGGATATTGAGTGAAAGGGGCATTTCACGCCCCCTTTAAATTTAGATAGAGAGAGAAAATATTGAGATTAAATTGTGAGAATAAACTAGATAATCTAATGTAAATTATGAACACTGCAGTGTAATTCTTTATCATACAACAATCAGTTCTGTTCCTTAAATTTGATTGCCAAGCGGCATTTCCAAGACTGATGATACGACAGTCAGGCCTGTTTGATTATAGACCCTAACATGTCATTTTAACATGCACAAAAGAATAGCACTTCCGTTTTTTTTTTTTTTTTGCATGCAAATCTAATCTTTCAGTGTTGATTCAGCATTAATTCAGCATTTAGGTTTGTGTAGGTTTAATGTTGATTGAGTGTTGATTTGCATTGATTCAGCAGTTGTGAGTAACTGAATCAGCATTGTTTAACTCTTGAATGAGTATTCTTTCAACTTCGATTCAGTATTTATAGTGCGTTAATTCAGTTTTGGTTTAATGATAATTCAAGTGAGAAAGCATAAATACAATTTCTGTGTGATGTAGCACAAACAGTGCCGGACAAGTTTTGCAGCAAAATTTAACTAAAGATTAAGATTAAGAAAGAAGAAGATTACTAAAGATTAAGAATTTGAACAAATCCTATGTGAGCAATTATCATCCTATTTTATGCCTAATTATACTGAACAGAAACTACAGTTTCACTTATTGTACTCTGTGGTTACAAAGGTGTCTATTAAAAGCAAACTGATTTTTTTATTGCTTCTGTAGACTAAAATATAATAAATGTGTCTGAAATTGTGATTCATGGCTGAGCACGGTTGTGGGTGTTTCTGTATGCAAGCGATCCCTGCTCTGACCCAGTGAACATGTCAAGGCATGATTCTGACGCCTCCCTGTGCTCTGTAATCTGAGATGGCTCAGAGGAAGCTCAGGAGTGGTAATTACTGGGCAAACATCCGCAAGAACAACCCAAACTAGTCAACACCTTGTCCTCCCAACACACCTAAGTCTAGATTTAGAATCCTGCCCTTTCACCTCTCACTTTATAAGCCATTGTAGTGGTCCAGAATAAATAATAAGTTCTTAAAGGTTTGACACTTTCTATTAAATGAAAGAAAGCAGACTTTCTTTTCAATATGATTTTCTGAAAACTGGCGAGAAAGTAGGGAGTGGATTCTGGAAAATACTAAATCAGGTTTAAACTCACATCACTTTCAAAAGCACCATTGCTCAACATTTCCAAACACGTGCACTAACTACTAGGTCAGCACTCCAACAGTGTAGCGGATAATTTATCCAGAGGGACCAGGACTAGCAACCAGGTTCAGACTAGTGTTCCAGTAATCAGTTGTCCAACATTCAACTAGTCCATCAATGAGGCTAAATTTCCCTTTTTTAGCTTTAATATTGCGGATGGTTCTTCAACTTTTAAGAGAGGATTTCAACAACTTCTAAAAGAGGGTATTAACTTGCTAGCAGGCTAATAGTAACTTGCTAGAATGCTAAGAGTAAAGACTTTTAAAATGTCATAATGTTTCAGTTTGACTGAAATCATGCCACCCCCAACATACCTCCCTCGACTTTCCCAGACAGCAAGCAGTTTTGGCCCAGATCCGGCCCACATCTGGCAAAAACACTATTTTGCTGTTTGGGCTGGGACTTTTAGATGGACTAACATCCATCAATCCATTTTCCATTTGCCTGTTCTGTGTAGGGTCTCAGGGATGCTTGAGCCAATACCAGCCTCTCAAGCCATAGGCAGGAAAATACCCAGGACAGATGGCTGCTCCATCCAATAGACAACTCACCTATAGACAATTTAGTTTCCAATTTACATATCCTGCATGTTTTACGATTGAGGGGAAATCAGAGAATCCAGAAAAAACCTACAGAAACTTGGGGAGAGCATGCAGACTCCACACAGAAAGACCGGGACCTTCTTGATGTGAAGCACCAGTTCCAACCACTGAATCATGTAGCTGAACAAACAGGTCTTGATAATTGTAACTTGACTTTGTCAAGTGTATATGCACATTAATCGGACTACAAGACCTTGGCCTTAAGTTCCTTAAGAATGACTAGTTGTCCAAGAAACCTGCTGTCCAGTCATTAATGAAAAGATGAAGGTAAGACAAAATGTTCATGGACACAAATATGATAGCTCATGGCTTTCACCTTGCAGAACTTCAACCAGAAACTTACAAGACGCTACCCAGACAGCACATGTAAATCTGGAAGATGTCTGTTAAAGATGGCTTCATCTGGAAAGCACAAACATCTGATAGACTTAAGAAGTCAGTTTTTCATTCATTCTTAATCATAAACATCTTAAAGACAACTTCTAAACGTCTATTTGACATCTGATAGGAAATGTCCTATTGAGCATAAACTCAAACAAATGCCAAATAGGTGTTTCCATGATGTACATGTACTATCAGGGTATGCTAGACTACCTATTCATTTTACATAAACATTCAGTAAATGCTAGCTACCCTAAGAAAATCCCTGAACCACAATATTTGAATGGGACATTGTGTATTGTGTACAGGCATAGCAACACAACAAAGACAATGTAGTCCATCTTGTGGAAAGTCACATTCCAAAAGAGCAAATCTCCAAATGTATGACTACACAGGGGATATTAAAGCCCAACAAAGACTCTTTGCAGGTCTTGGGACTGGAGCAATGCCAAGAGCATCCAAAAACCACTAACAAAGGAAGGTGTGACAGTAAGAACCGCGGAGTCCCACCGTGCCTCCAAGGGTCTTGACTTACAGAAGTACTGTCAGAAGCACTCACGTCCGATCTACTGTCAGTCATGTCTGGGTCATGTCCACCTAAAAAGGATCTACTGAGCTTCAATCATCTGATAGACACTTTGTCCTCAGGCATCGAACCTTAAGTTCATGTTTTGTTGTCCCAGAAAGCATATTAAATAACTGTAGGAGGAGGGAATTCTTTTGTGTAGAGTCCAGCACACATGTGACCTAATTAAGCCTTGCATTTTCGGAGCGTTTCCATCTTCCCCCGCACGAATCAGAGCACAAAGGTCCAGTGTATGCTCCCACTCACAGATATGTAGCCTGTAGGCCTTGGGGTAGTTGCAACTACTGTTGTCCCTCCTAGACTTGACCATCAGTGTGATGGCCGACAATTGGCATTATAATCTCAATGATCACCACGAAGACAAATAAACAAACAGTTACCATCTAAATGTTTTTATCAGACAGCTCAAGGCTAAAACATGCTGGCTAGGAGTAACTTATCTTTATACGTTTCTGTACTGGTATCCCTAGAGACTGGATTAATCATTGTGCAACATAACATCCTGAAACCAAGGGATAATGGATGAGATGTTGAACTAAGATAGCACTTGTCTCCTAACCTACAGCTGTATGTTGATGGTGTATTGCTTAAAAGTGGATCACTGACTCATACACTCCAAAAAAAAAAAAAGAAAACACACCCAACCTCCGCCTGGAGACTTTTTCTACAGTCATAGTTTCTATGAAAATCTTAATAGATACCCACAGGTAGGTTGAGGCAGGTTGTCTCTTATTTCTATTTCCCTTTGAACAGATCAGACAGCAGACCGCAAATATGGCCCTTTCAATGCATCGGCCTGCATTTACTCAAGGAAGTGGATGAAGGAAGGGGATTTTCAGAAGTATAGGCCTACACACTTTTTTACCATGTCCCGACAAGCCCTAGGACTGCCTGCTGTGACAACAAAAAGAAAACTCCAACTGTGAAGGCCTTTGAACCAAAAAAAAAAAAAAAGATTTTTATCCATCCCTTATGCACAGATGATTGCTAGTGTGTTTAGTTGGTTGATAGGGCATTGCGAAGTAGTTACTTTGGTGTTCCGAGTGGTCATTAGCATGTTGCTAAGGTGTTCAAATGTTGCTTTCAAATATGTGTACCTCCCTAATATATAGTATACTTGTTAAATTCACAGTATTCATAAAACAGTAGACGAAAAACGAAGATCACCTACCATTTCTGAATCTGAAATGCGCAGTGATTGGAAACTTTTCTATCCCATATGGCCATGGGAAATAATTTGTGAATGGCAGTGAAGGGACAAAACCCAAAGCGTCATGACAATAGCAATAAGATTAGTAGTAGCAGTACATCTAGATTTCATTCATTCTGTATGTTAAGTTTATTTCTTATCTAACGTAGAATGTACTCCGACGATTAAGATAATACACGATTTTGGATGCAGCTACTGCTAGCATGTTGCTAATGTCTTTTGATGGTTAGCATGTTGCTGAGGTGACTTTCTACATTTATTGGGTTGTTTCAAATTAATAACACAACACTGTCTACATATAAAACATAACACTTTTAGGGAGTTTATGGATGAAATAGTGGCAAAAATTGTAAAACTTTTTGTAAAACTGATCTAAACGTGTTCCTTATTGTGCATGTGAATGTTTCAAAAAGGACAAAGCAACATGTCGAAATGTAAAATTTTACAGTGGTGCTGTAATTGCAACAATCTTTAATAAACAGTGAGCCAGTGACATCTCATTCATTTCAATTGTCAGACAAGATAACATTGTACTGTGCTCTGTAAAAAAGGAAAAAGTAAATGAAAAATTATTGTAAATTGCAATGGGTTGAACTATGGCTCAGGAGCTCAAGCATCATTCAAGCACAAATCTCCTATATGAATCCTGCATTGGAAGTTTGGTACTTTGACCTTAATATTTCCCGACTAAGGGGACAAAAAACCTCATGAAGAGAAAGGGGTTGATTCTTGACTGTACTTGCTCCCAGAAAACCTGAATGAATGTGTTCAAAACAATGCAATTTATATATATATAAAACAAATCAAGTGAAACGCTCAAATAAATACATTCTGAATTTCAAATGTTCCAAACTATATCTACACTTTCGATTACTCAGTCACACCTTCGTTACTGAACGTATCACACTTCATCTGAGCAAAATCAATGAACTGGAACTTCCCAGAAGGCCTCACGTGTCCCTATCATGACTGACCTACCCAATGCACAACAAACAATCATGAATATGAATATTCTTATTGTGGCAAGCCATTTTAACACTTAATCCTTACAATGTAATAGGGTTGCACGATTAATCGAATGCAATTGTCATGTACATATTGTCAGAAAAGCCGGTTCTGTGATTAGTAGTATATTAGAACCGTAGTTCTGTGACATGCTAAAAAAATAAAATAATCGCAGAAAATATAATCAAATGATTATGAAATTGAAGAAATTGTCTGCGATAATGACAGCTGTTTGCGTATCTTCTCAGTGAACTACGGCTCTGTGTAGTAAATGCTGCTCTATCTGAAAGCACGTGAAAATATCACATTTAATAAGATGTTTTTAATCCAATCTCACTTCATAATTTCAGCTGGGTGTTTGAAATAAATCCTTCTTTGAGATGATGTGGCTTGTTACACAGAATAAGGCACGCAACATATTTCATAGTATTCTAAGCTGTGATAAAGGCTGTCGATTAGCATTGTAATATAGATATACTTTATTATAATGAAAATTATAATAATAAGAACTCAGATAAACCATGTATTGCCGTAGTTGTATGTTTATTTGTCACGCTGAATCAATGAAAGCATTTAAATTTTCTGTTTATTCAGCAACCGCTATAGGCATTTCCTGGGTTTCTTCTGTGGGGCGTATTTGGAATTTCCACTTGTGAGAGCGCCCTCTGGCCTTCGGATGTTGATTGCCTACTGATCACAGAATCATGCTTCACTGAAAGATACGCAGGGCAATCACATCTTCTGTCTAATCGCGATTTTGATTTCATTTCGATTTATTGTGCAGCCCTACAATGTAGTATCTATTTTCATGCTACTAGTACTTATTAAATATCTACATTTATTAGATACTATTACTTTTTATAAATGTTACTATTGCGATTTTTAATTGAACTCTATATTGGCCATAACATTAAAAAAAAAAAAAATATATATATATATATATATATATATATAGTGATGTACCTTTTTATATACTAGTAGTTGCTCATAAGGTACTACTACTAATTATGTAGATACTAGTACCTTTTATTAGATACTTTTTCTTATCTACTGGATACTAGGACTTATTCATTAGATACTAGGACTTATTGGTGAGTTACTAGTATTTATTTGAAGTGAAGTAAGTGAAGTATTTATTCATTGCATACACTTTTATTAGATACTAGTACTTAGACCAATATTACTAGTAACATTTTTAATTAAACTCTACAGTGGCCATTCTGACTAGTCATAACATATATATAAAAAATAAATTAAAGTGTCTAGTGTCTAATGAATAACTACTAGTATGCATACTTTTTATTAGATACTGGTACCTATGTAGGTCTGGTTATCTAATGAAAATCAATAGTATTCAATGAATAAAAAAAACACTACTCACTAGTGGAATACATACTATTCAGATATTTGAGTGATACATCCCATAAAAGTCAATGGCAAAACATTTTTAAATTGTTACTAGTAACAATATAATGGTTACTAGTTGCTGCTGAAAAAAGTACTAGTATTTAATGAATAAGTACTAGTACCTTTAAAGTTGCTAGTAACTATAAGCACTGGTAGCTAATGAATAAGAACTAGTTATGCAAAGAATAAGAACTAGTAGCTATTAAGAACAAGTGCCTAATGAATAAGTACTAGTACTTAATGGAATAGATAGTAGTGGCTAAAATATAAGTACCAGTAGTGTGAAACTAGATACTTGTACATTTCAAGGATTAAATGTTAAACCAGCTTGCCACAGTCTTATGGCTGATTGTTCATTCTGCTATCGTACTGCTCTCTCCAATTCTGTTCACTTCATCTAAATCAACACAACAAATTTGGTGTCAGAGCATGGTTTCCGTTGTGTACAATCAAGTTTGTAAACATTTACTCTTTGTATTGTTCTGTACAGAAACACTGTTTTGGTCAAATAAAACAAGCAAATGTATGTGGTCAGTTGTTGACTTGAAAGCATACTAAAGTTGCACTGGCGGACTTCACTGACTTCTCACTTCTTTTTTCCTCTTTTTTTGGCATCAGTATTAAGGCCCGGTGTATAAATGGAAGAGGAGTTTGTGGGTAACGCGAACACATACACACTAACCCATTCAACTGCATTCAAAAATGCCACAAATACATGACCTATAGTGCAGAGAAAGAGAAGTACATAGGAAACAGGGAACATGACAGTTACCGAGAGTGGCAGTAAAGCATTTTATATCCACTCTGAAAGGATTATCGGTCATATTAATTAAAACAAGAGTCTCTTTCTCTCTAATTGAAGTGCTTAGTGCTTAATGGTGTGGCTACAGACAGTAGCAACAACACGGCGGGGCATTCAAGTGGCTATGTGACGGTGATAGTTTGGCTGTGTTTATTGCTAGGCGATGGTCTCTAGGTGACAGCATCTCAAGGGAAGACGTAGTTGATGAGTAGCTGGAAGAGCAACAGCATGCAGAGGATGAGACAGTGGCGGGCGCTCAAGGACTTGCTCTCCTCTGCGGTCTTGTGCCGCGTGATCTGACGACCTAGGGAACTCAGGTTTCTGAAGATACAGGGAGTGAGATGCAGGGATCAGTGTTATTAATAGATGATACTGAATAGCATATTGCTGAATGCAGTATGTGTCAGGCTGTACTTGCCTCTGGATGTCCTGCTGTGTTTTCTGTATAGCTGCTACCGAGGCCTCTATGAGGGCGATGTCCTTCACTTCTTTAGTGCATCTTGCACACTGCTTCATGAAGCCTGAGAAGGTCAAATAGAGACATATAAAACAAGCAATCTAAAGGCTTGAATAGGTTTTCAATTGAATTTTTAAGTATATATATATATATATATATATATATGCTTTAAAATAGATATTTATTTAGTTTTATAGTGCTTATGCAATTTTTTTTAATGCAAGTTTTATTAAAAAAAACCTACTAGTTTATAATACTTTTTTGTTATTTTTTCTAATAAATATTTTTATTTGTTTGTTTGGTCTTTTTTATATTTATCTTCATTCTCTAAATATATTTTAGGATATCTTTTAATTCTAATAAATGTAATTAATATATAAAATTATAAATAACATAAAACAAGTTTTTAAAATAAATATGTTATTACATACTTTTGGTTTTATATTAATTTAGTTTTTTTTACCTTTTATTTTATTAAACATGAATATAAATTAAATCATAAAATATAATTGTAAATATGTTTTAATTATTTTAAAATCCTTATATATATATATATATATATATATATATATATATATATATATACACATTTATTATTTTAGAATAAACACATTTTATTTTAATACACATTTATTTTACAAAATACAATAATATTTTAGATATATAAAATAAATATTTTATATTTTATTCTAGAACAAATATATTTATTTTAGAGCAAAACGTTAATTTGGGAATACATTTATATTGTTTTATTATTTTATTTTTTTATCATGTGTAATCAGCCAATGTTAAAAAGCCACTTAATTTTTTCCAAGCTGTTCTCTGGATTGAATCACTTTTTGTTCAGAAGTTTATTTAAAAATTTAAGTGTCTAAATAATTTTTCATAAATTCAGTTAGTTTACTGTAATAATGTTTCCACTGCTAAAATGACATACTACAATAACTAAATGAACAATTCATCTAACTCTTGCATGCTTTTTAAAACATTTTCCTTGCTTCTTTGTCCTCCTCCTCCTCCTCCTGCTTCATCTCTAATAGCTGACGACTTTGCCACATATTTCATTAATAAAATTAAAAACATCAGTGCACAATTTTCCACACCACAATCCGTCAAGCTCATATCACCGGCAAACATACACTCATTCACATCCTTCTCTTCACTCTCTGAGGCAGAAGTCTCCAAACTCATCCTTTCTAATCATCCTACTACTTGTCCGCTTGATCCTAGCTGACAAGTAGTTCCTAGCGTATATATATATATATATATATATATATATATATATATATATATATATATATAAGACCTCTAACTCTAGCTTGCTCTATACTTTTTCTATTCTATGATTTCTTTTTATTTATTACATAATTTAAAAGCCCTTGCTACGTGTACTGTGTTAAGCTAACTGAGACTTGTTATAGCACTTATATATCATTGCTCTTTTTATTTTTGATTGCTTCCACTCTCCTAGTTTGTAAGTCACTTTGGATAAAAACGTCTGCTAAATGAATAAATGTAAATGTAATGTACAGCATAAAGTCAGATATTTTTAGTCTGTTATAGTGGATCTGATACACTCTTTCATGTTTGAAGCTTCTGTAACAGTCCACAGTCAGACAGTCAGACTATTTTATTTGCCAGAAGCACTATTTATTCACTTCTTAGAACAGATGGAGCTGTGTGTGTGTGTGGCTTGAAGACTTGCCTTCATTGTCGGATGACTCATGGTTGGGCTCCGGTGTGCTGCTGCTGCTCTCTGTGTTCTGACTGCAGCTGGACGGCTGGCTGCTCGACTTCCTGTGTTTGCCGTTCACCCGCACCTGAGAAACACATGTCTGTCAGCCAAACACACCCTGAAGGGCCAGCGGGTCAGCCGCATAAATCCTCAGGAACCTGGGGGAGGAACCGTCCCGCGTGACTCACCGTCTGCTGTCCAGCCCAGCTCTGGCTGTAGAAGCTTCTGCGCTGGCCCTTTGATTTCTCTTTCGTCTGGATGATGCCGTCTTTCTCAAACTGCACCAGACAGCGCTCGGGATCCCACGGCTTAGTGCTGAGAACAGAATCAGGACCAGGAGATTATTAGCTACTGGAATACTGACAAACTTGTGGATTTTTAATTTGCATTTATTTACAACAACAACAACAAAAATGCTTGAAAATAAAAGCAATGATTTCTACATAAAAATCTATATTAAAAACAATAAATGAAAGTTGTGTAATTCATGAATTAATACTAAATTCTTAAGATGAATTATAAATCAATATTTATAAAATATATTTTTTTTATAGAATATTATAGTATTTAATAATCACAATAGATAAATGTACAATATTATATGTAATAAAATCTACAATAAAATTACATATATACACCATTGGACATTAGAGTATCACTTAATTTGGCTTAAAATAAATTTTTTTGCAATATTTCTGTATGATAATTAATATAAATGACATCAATGAAAATAGGATTATCTATCTATCAGACGATATATATACACATATGTTTATTTATTTATATACATATAATAAATTAATATTCATAAGAAATAAAAATATGTACCATTGTATATAAATATGAATAACATTATAGTATTTATATATATACATAATGTATATATATAAATAATAGACTGCATAAAATATTTTCATATAATTTTAATAATATTAATAACGTTATTTAATTTAATAATAATGATGATGATGATGATGATAATGAATAAAATAACATATATAATATTTACAATAATTTATAATTTAGTAATATATAATAATGTATTATTCAATAAAAGGTAACACTTTATAACGTCACATTAGATAACATAAATAACTGCATAAACTTACATTATCAAAAAGCAATACTTTCGTGTTACATTATTTATTAATCTTTGTTAACATTCATTTATTGTTCATTGTTAATGCACTTCCATTAAATGTTAGCAGACAAAACTTGTGATTTGAATAATATACTAGCAAATGCAAAAAATAAATAAATAAATAAAAATGAACCAAGATTATTTTTCATTGTAAGTTCACGTTAACTAATGCAGATCACTAATGTTAACTAAGGTGACCTTATTGTAAAGTGTTACCAGGAAAATAAAATAAAACGTACATATATGTCAATTACAATTATGCAATTTAGTTATTTTAAAGCGCATTGTTTTTCTGTAGCGCTTGTGTCTGGTAACTGATGAGAGCCTCGGTGTGTTATTGTGGACGTACTCGGGGTATTTGTAGTGCCACTCATTGGTGTCTGTGCTGAAGGTGAAGAGTCGTGGGTTCCAGAGCTGCTCGACTCGTTCTCGTTCTCGAGCCTCCTGCCGCTGAGCCTCCTCCAGCACAAACTTCTCCTGCGTGGCTCTCACCTGGTCTTTATCTCCAATCGCTCTGGTCACATGCTGCCACAGCCTGCAGGAAAACACCATCAACATCTAATAACAGCTACTACTGTTTAGTCATTACATATTTTACCGCGCTTTGATATGGTTTAATAGAAACCAGAGAGTTCATGTCAGTGTGAATCAGGCTTATTCTTTACAAAGTTGATCTAGAGGTCAAGATTAAAGAGATTTAAGAGTGATTTGTGACATGTAGTCTTCATCAAGGTTTGACTGGTTAACTTTAGCAGCAACCACCTGCTGGTAGAGATCTGTAACTACACCTCAAATAAACAACAACAACAACATTGATTGGTTTGGTGTTTTGTGAGCACCTCTCAGACTCGAACGCCTCCTGCTGGTCCACCTGCACCACCTGTCTCTTCAGCCGCTGTCTGCGTATGTCTGGACCGGGGTCCCACAGCACCTCCTGCCGGCCCGTCCTCTTCTCAGTCAGGTGCACTTTACTGTCCTGAGAAAGAGATCATGTGCTGTCAGCTGCTGCGATCAATCATGAACCTGTGCACCGCCGGAGGGATCAATAAAGATCCGTCTTAGCTTCTCTTATCTCTGAAGAGACACTTGAAGCTACTGATGAAACGAGCCAAAAATACATTATTTTTTTACATTGCATTATATATAAAATATTTAGGAATGTATAGGGGATAAATGGAGTATCTGAGAGGATTCTCACCCAGTGCCCATCTACTGTAGCCAGAACGTCTTCGCCAATACGGATCTTTCCAGAAATTTGGTTAACGTTGCAAGAGCTGCCAAGAAAAGGCTGGAACAGAGAAAAAGACAACAGTTGTAAGATTATAATAAGAATAAAAAAATCAAAATAGCTGCATTAATTCACTTTGGGTCTCCAAAATACCTTCAATTTGAACTCAAGTTCTGTGTAACACTGTGTTTTTTCACACTCGATGGTGATTTTCCCGCCAAGCTCTAATGTCATGGTGCCATACAGGATCCCTGTGAGAAACAGACAATTTAGATTTATTAATGTTTCACAAAAGCATTAACATTAACTCACCTTATGTCACTGCAAATAACTCATAATATTATTATTTACATATGATATAGATAAAAAGAAAATATTAAAACAAAAACACCAGTTACATCTAATATAAATTTTTATTTTATAACATTGTTTATGTTTCATTTGAATTTATCATTCTAATTATTTTTTTTTATAAAAAACAAATATTGACAGTTGTATTATTTAATACGTTGATTATCTACTTAATGTCATTGCAAATAATATTAAAAACAGCACATAAAAATCCTAAAAAATATTAGCACATGTTTTTGCAAATTAAATGAGGGTGAGTAAATAATGATCAAATAATGTCGCTTTTGTTTCTTTGATGATAAAGAATTGTATTATTATTTATGGGTGTACTATATCTTTAGGCATCATTTAGTGATGAAACTAAGAGTCCTTCACCTTTACAGTGAGCGTATGGCATTGTGATGATATACTCTTCATCTCGGGTCAGAAACACGAGCCTGGCCTTTCCGTCGAGTATAGCAGACAGAGAGTTCCCTTTAAGAAATCACACTGAACTTACAACCAGCATCACATAACAGGAGCGCAGAGCTCTGACCTGCAGAATCAACTTTATATACCATAAAACTTGGATTTGGCCAGAATGCTTCCACTAATGCAGAACCCGTCCTTCCTGTTGCTGATGTAGAAAGCTGAAACGGGAGGGTGATGCGAAACCTGAAAGTACAAAAGTCAACTGCTTATCACAAGAGCTTATCAGTTTCCATTGCCATTCCAAACAGAGCTCGTCATGTTTACAATGTATGCAGAGGAAGACTGCAGACTACAGACATTTAGGCCCCGTCCACACGGAGACGCGTTTCTGTGAATACACACAATTTTTTTTATCGGATAGGCGTTTCGTCCACACGGATCCGGCGTTTTCGCAAGGTGAAACCGCTATTTTTTTAAACTGGGTCCCAAAGTGGATACATTTGAAAATGCCTAATCCGTATATTTTCTGAAACGATGACATCATCAGCCCACGTCTCCCCCCTAGTCAGACAGCTCTACGTCACGTAACAGCAACAAAAACATGAACAAACACTGAATGATTGTCTTTTTATTAACTAACATTAACACTGATTAATAAATGTATTGTTCCATGTTCGTTTGTGTACCACGCGCAATGTTTATGAGCATAGTCCAAGTCTTCTTCTCTGTTTTTAGTGTCTCTCTGTGGCAGAATTACAGCGCCACATACTGGTCTGGCATGTTTACTACAACATTTTGCGGTTTCGTGTGGACGCGGATATTTCTTGAGACGAGGAAAAAAAAGATCGGATTGGAGTAAGCTCCGTCTCCGTGTGGACGGGGCCTTAGACAACCAGAAAGAGTCCACTAACTTGTTTGAATGTCAGTACATTGTTTTAAAATGCCACTTGGTTTGATCATCTTTATTTTATTTAGTGCAATGTCAGAGATTTGAATCGTTAGCATTTGATTCTAGAGTCTCACCTGCTCTGCGATGTAAAATGTACAGCTGTCTGTTTGTGGATGCAGCCAGCAGCATCGAAACATCTCTCCTAAAATAGGGTTGTATGGTTTTTTAAGACCCTGGAAGACAAGAACTGCACGATTAGTGTAAATATAAATCATACGCACACCCTAAAGATAGATACAGGCCTTAAGAAGTATACTTTTTAAAAGAAATTAATACATCTATTCGGCAAGGATGCATTAAGTTACAGTAAAGACATTTATAATGTTACAAAACAAATATAACGATAACAATAAAACCAGGAAAGCAACTCAATGCTGTTCTTTTGATCTGTCTATTCTGAAAAAAAAATGCATCACTGCGAAATAAAATAAAAATATTAAGCTAAAAAATATTTCATGAGAAGAAAATCATCATAATAGAATGATTTCTGTGACACTGACGGCTTTATTTGAATTTTTAATAGTATGCATTTTTATTTTCCAATAAATAAACTTTTTATTTTTTAGAATAAATATATTGTTTTGCTTCATAATAATAATTAGACTGCTTTATTGTAGGATATGGTATTTTATTTAATATTTTTGTTTTATAAGAAATACTTTTTTATTTTAGAATAAATATAGCTTATTCTGTGCTTAGTATTTATCATAGAAATAACAAAAAAATATGAAGCAGCACGACATTAATAATAATGAGAAATGTTTGTTGAGCAGCAAATCAGCATATTTTGATTTCTGAAGGATCACGTGACACCGAAGACTGGAAAATAAAATTACAAATTAAATTTTATTTTTTATTTTTTTTACAGTTTTTATTAAAAAAATGATGTGTTTAGGAGACTTTGTGAAAAAAATGGTGGTGTTTTTATTTGAAATCCCAAAATATGCATAAAACCCATGTATGGGAACAGTGAACTGGCTCATTATTCTCAATCTAGACTTGCCTTTGGTTTCTTGTAGAAGCCGGACAGATACCAGCGCACGACCTGCTTCATCCTGCAGTACGGGCTCTCCTCCATCACAGCCCTGAAACACAAATATACCCCGTTATGTCTTCTCCATCACACCTGGTGAAAGCTAAAACCGCTAGTCCCAGTAAAGTGATCATGAGGTGCTCACTGGGACAGCAGGTCAGCATGATAGTAGTAATCCGACAGCTTGTCCAGAAATGAACGTGGCTCCAGGATAAACGTCGGCAGAACCACTTTAGACAGGTCCATCCCGGGCCTCAGCTGTTTCAGGAGAGTCCAAATCAAACCCTTATTCTCCTCTGAGACCGTCTCGACCTGGGACGCCTCACCAACCTATAATGACAGCAGAAAATATACAGTATACAGGTGCGTTTCCTCAGAGTAGGCAAGTGTACCCTCAAAATATTGGATGAAAAAAAATATATAAATGCCAATATAACAAAATATCAAGTCATTTTGGATAAAAGCATCTGATAAATGCATAAATATGAATGTAAAATATACTTATTGTCATTCATATTCTTTTGCATTAAAGTTGATTGTGTTATTAACTGATTTAAAGGTGCACCAATTTTTTTTTGGGCTGTTTCACTGGCCAATAATACATAATTCTTTGATGTTATACTGACCCCTATTGGTGTGGATATAGAATTACGTTAAACCAAACGTTTTGTTAAAAATGCAGTCATGGAAATGTCACATTCACAGGCATGATTAATCTATTCTGCAACGAAAAGTGTTTAATATTCGGGGGTTAGTAAAATAAAGTGAGAAATCCTCGGCTGGTCATGTGATCTCAAAATGGCTGCCACCATGCAGCGGACCACCCCATGTAGAATAAAACAGCTATTTCTAGACCAGAAATAGATAAAACAAACTTAATATCGGATTGGATCCTAAATTCTATGGATTTCATCCTATGTAAAAAGTGACAAAATCAGATGTAAAAGCAAATACAGACATAAAAAAATGTAATGCAATGAAAATAATCCAACATTGTCTATCTATACATATTAATACACAATTACAATATGCATTTATTTACATATTAATTCCGAGAGTTGTCATGATTGAAATATATAAATTAAAACATTACTATATATATATATATATATATATATATATATATATATATATATATATATATATATATATATATATATATATATATATATATATATATATATATATATGCTTTGTGATAATTATGACACAACACAGAAATTGTTTGCAAGTAATTCATGCATTCAACTAATTTAATTGCGTAAGCCCTGATATGAATGGTTCCAGTGCCAAACATATTGTTTGAAATGTTCAATTGCAATTTTTTTTACAGAACAACAAAAATTTGGCCAATGTTTAACGCATCTAATTTAGTCATATTGTAGTTTACGCAAAAAATTTTTTTCTCAGATACGTTTCAAATCAGACAATAATTTGCATCCATTTTTCATGATTCACTAAATTTTTGCTGAAAACAACAACAACAACAACAACAACAACAACAACAACAAATAAATAAATCAATGGATCTTGTTGTCTTGTTTAATGCCGACTCAGAAAATCTATTCATTTCTTTAGGTTTAAGCCAAAAGAAAAGTCCCCCGGGAACATTTTCATTGATTAACACACAGTTTCTCTTTGTTTTAGCATATCTTCATCGACATGACCGTGTTTAATATGTCACCGCATTAACTAGCTCTTGTTGGACAAAGCAGTTCATTCAGACCAAACAGAGACTGTGATGAAGCCATATTAATTTATCACCTCTCCCATCTCTTCATGGGCTTCTTCAACAAACGCGGTGGCCTGCAGGCACACGTCATCTGATTGGTCCATATCGCTCTCCTCCGTCAATCTGCCTCCGTTCTCATTGGCCGCATTGTCGGAGTCCTCATGCGCCTCCCTCTCTGATTTGTCCGAGTTGGCGTCGTTCTCCATATGGTTTTCCAACATGGAGTCATTCAACCTTTAACAAAAACACACAAACCAAACAAATGACCATGTGAGATTTGATTCGGCAGCATTTATTCAATTCTATCAATTCTATACACATTTAAACAGGTTTTTACATTTACATTTATGCATTTATTAAACGCATTAATCCAAAGCGACTTACAGTGCATTCAGGCTAACATTATTTAACTAACATGTGTTCCCTGGGAATCGAACCCACAACCTTGCGCTGCTAACGCAATGCTCTACCACTTGAGCCACAGGAAGACCATTTTTAGTATATATTCTTTAACTTTTATTTAAAAAATATTATTTTCTTTAATACAAATTGTTTATTCGGCTTTATCTCGGTGAGATTTGTTCATTAGTGTCATGTTCAAAGCTCGTCGAGATTAGTGGCCAAAGCAAAAAACCACATGATGGTCATTTTCACGAGTAATTTGAATGACAGGGTCACAAGAGGTTCATTATACGAGCAGGAGCGTTATTTTCTACATTTCTGCAATAGGCAACGCATCTCTAAAGAGAAACATGAATCATCTAACTAACAAAGCAAAAAATTAGTCCTTACCTTGCCAAGAATATCTTATTCCTGAAACTCCGAAGACTGGTAAACAAAAAAACTAAGAAAACCTCAGAAAAAGCCCTGGTTTACAGTCGAAATACAGTGATTTCCTCTGTAGTTCCTGTTTGGATTGATGTTTGTACCAGAAAGCTCTGTAGTAACGTGTTTTGCAAAGCTGTTTTTCCTGCTTTATAGCTTGTCTGACGTGCTTGTACGAGTGTGTGTGTGTGTGTGTGTGTGTGTGTTGAAAGCGGTGTTAGGTTTACATTCCGCTCATCTCTTCCTGCTCCTCTCCCTGTGACGTAAACCTGTAGGGCGCAGCTGATTGGACGAGACCTTCAAGGCGGCTATAAAAAGGTGGGGTTTGGAATATACAAATGATTGACAGCTGAAGGATATCACTAGCAAACAACGTCTACTATTTCTCTTCCTCTCCGATTCAGAAACACTGTCATTTAAATACACTTTGAATCTCAGTGGAATATTATTTGAAACCTGCTATTAATTTATGGTGATTAATCACAATTAGTCATGGATATGCCTTTGATTATAGCTATTCAATTTGACTCATGGTATTTTATATCACACAATATTAACATCACATTTCTAAGTACTGTACCATATATTTACTGTATTTTTGTATTTAACCATTTAGCATTTATACTAAATTATACTAAATAATAAATATATAATGGAAATACACGTACACAACAAGATTATGAGAAATTTCCTGTAAACTGTGGTAAAAATTAAGTTGCGATTCTACAGTTCTGTGCATGTAGAGACGCAATGCAGTTGTTGTCGTTTAATGTCCATTAAGTCATTAAGTAAGAATTAAATGCATTAAAGGTTTTGTAAGAGCAGCAGTAAATCATTTTTGCAATACCATTGTGAAGCTGGACGACTTTAACGTAGGTTTAAAACACACAAAAGCTATTTTAAGCTTTTTAATCGGTAAACAAAACAATGGGAAGACAAGAAGAGGGATCTATAAATAATATATATATATATATATATATATATATATATATATATATATAAAGGAGAATTTGGCCAAAACTGTTTAGGAATATTTCATGTTTATTCTGTGAATAGTCAATTGATTTTGTATTTAGTATTGTATTTCATTTCAGTTTAGCCCTTAAGTAGTTCAAGCAAATAGTTTTGGTGCCAGAAATACTTAGAAATGGTTACATCAAAGCTTATAGTTTTAGTGCCAAACGTGTGAATATTTCACATCTTTCAGCAATAATTGGTCATTTTATTTGGAGGATTCATTATTTTTTTAAATGCTCATTTTTATTAAAATGCTCATCTTCTAGAGAATAAAAATTGGGCCAATAAATGTTTGAGAATATTCCATGCTTTAGTCATTCCGTAGTTTAAGCAAATATTTTGGTACCAACAACTATTCTCCAAAACTCTAAATATATAGAGTTTTCTGTATCTTTATTTATTTATCTTAGTTGAAATGAATCTGATGTGTGTTAGTTTTGTGCCAAAAAATATTCTGTGACACGCCGACAGCAGTGTGTGGATGTAGAGCAGGGGTCCTCAACTCTGGACCTCAAGATCCATTTTCATACATCTAACCTGGATTAAACACACCTACATGCAATTTTGAACTAATCCTGAAGACCTTGATTCGCTTGTGCAGGTGTGTTTGATTAGGGCTGGAGCTGAACTCCTCATGAAAGTGGATCAGGAAAGTTGAGGGCCCCTGATCAGAGATCGTAGAGAGATCAGACTCACTGCATCAGGTCCTGGTCGGTGAGAGCCGAGCTCTGCAGCAGCTGCAGTATGTGTGAGGACTCAGAGGAGCTGCTCAGATCTCCATCCCTGCCGCTCTTCGCCGCCATCTTCGACAGGCTGGAGCAGCTGAGAGCCAGCTCCAGAGCGTCCATCCAACAGCGTCCTGGAGAAAACCACAGCCTGTGCTCCTCAAATGCACTCCATACTGACAAGACCAGTTTTACAGAAGACACACGCCAATGCTCACCGTCAGATTCGGAGGCTGCTCTGAAGATCAGGTAGTTATTAGGTAAGGGTTGTGTGATGGAGCCCACAGATTCTCCTTTAGGACCCTGAAAAAACACAAACCCATCAGTCCCAACGGTGAGGTCAAGCAAACGTCACATTTCAAGAGATGCTGTGGGCTGACCTTCATGGCCCATATGGACTTGTCCAGCGGATGGTAGAGTTTGAAGCAGAATCCGTCCTTCTTCGATGGCCTTTCGATGAGTTTGCAGGCGTTGAGAAGAATCGTCCCCACCCAGTGATCTGAACCGGGCGTCTTGTAAATCAGGAGAATGCCGGGCTTCAGGATGCACCACAATTTCGTCCAACTCTTCAAAGTCCCCCGAATCTGATGCATCCCAGAATCACATCTCAAAGCTACTGTGAAATACTCAATTGGTTCAAATGAAAACCAGTGAGGGTTACCGACCTTTAGCCAGTTGGACATAATAACCACACTTGGATCCTTAAGTGCACTGAACAGCTCTTTTGCAACCCTCTTCTTTTCCTGTCGATAGTTCTTCTTCTGAACCTAAGATATGTTAGGTCAGGGTTTAGTGCATTGCTCAGACATCAGCTAGGGGGTGCAAGTGGGCAGCAAGACATGTACAACACAAGAGTGCTCCATAAACAACATCACAGAGCTAAAAAAACAGCAACAGTGGAGCTACCAGTTAAAACCTAGATGAACTGGACTCTTACGTTCATAATTCAAATCCATTTGAAGTTCCAGGTTTTGATTCGTGTTTAAATCTTTCTATTGAATAATTGATCTGTTGACTGTTGAATAGAGTTTAGGTATTTTTATAATATCACAGATGTCACTTCATATTGCATACACCAGATAAACCACTTATATACCACCTCTCTACTTTAATGATTTAATTTTAGATTGTGGAGAAGCAATCTGATTGGACAAGACAAACGTCACTCATTTAAAATAAAGTCAGATTCACAAAAGAAATCAACATTTCTATCTAAATGTTACATTTAAGAACTGTATTTAAATGTATAAAGCCTTTATTTTATTTTTATTTATACTACAGAATTTTTGAAATATTTTTCTTACTAACTTTTTCAGTTTTATTTTGCTTTAGCATTTTTTATGTCATTTTTATTCGTTTAACTTTTTCAAATTTTGCTTTCAGTTTTAGCTTTAGTAATTTTAGTACTTTAATGAGAATGAAAATGAGAAATTCTAATTTAAATAAAATATTTATTATTTATTTTATTTCAATTAAAACAATTTTTTATAGTTTGGGTCAAAAAATAAAATAATATACCAAAAAACATTTTCGTGACAGAATGTATTTGCCCCTAAAATAAATGTGTTTCCTGTAAAAAAAATAAAAATAATAATATTCTATAGGAAGTGAGGCTGATGTTTTGTATATTGCAAATTTAAGTTGAAAAAAATGAAAAAACATTATTAGCCACAGAACTTTCATGCATGCAAAATTTACTTGGATACAATTTTTAGCTGTCCAAAGTAAAAACTAAAAAATAGGCCAGATGGAAAGATGCATTAAATATTTGCAGAAATGTTTCAGAGTATTTCCTCTAGTAGAGAAGTGCCAGTACGCAGGTCCAGTGCCGTCCACCTGTTGACTGACACGGTGAACAAGCTGCTGTTTAGAGAAACTGGGTCAGGAACTCTCGTACCTTAAGCGATTCTTTCCTTGCCAGCTTCTCCGTGGGCGAGGAAGACTCCTTCTCCAAACCCAAAAACATCCTGGATTCCGACTGAAGCAAAAAAAGAGATTGCAAAACTGAAAATCCGTTTAACTCTCATTTGAAGTCAACATGAGATCAAAATCGCCTCTGTTTGCTTTCTTCATACAGGATCCTGGACTGAATATGATGATATTTGATATCTTTTTCTCAATGAATATCCTGTTACTTAAGAACATATCACATTACGGAAGTCAAATGGGTTGCATGGGCCATTTCATGTTGACTTTAGAAAGTCTTAACGTATTAAGTATATTAACTTATGCTAAGTAAATATATTAATATAGTAATTGTAAAGTAAAGAAAGCTACTTCCAGTCAAAACTCTTTACACTGAGAGCAAAAGGCTGCAGGCTAAATGCAGCAGGTCTGTTTGGTCAGCTGTCTTTGTCAGTTGAAGATCAGACCGAAATACGGAGAAGACAGCTCTCCTCTTAGACCCAAATTAGCTTATCACAAGGCATCAAACAAACCTTAGTATTGTCTAGTTTAAAGATGAATATGAACTTGTTTTCATTGTAATATCCCAGGTCTGAAATCTTTTTTTCAAATGAAAACATTTCAGTTTCAACATTTGAAGCCAAGTTTCCACAAATAAATAACTAGTAAGTGGGCTGAAGTAGCAGGTGTGTTATGGAAAAGCTCTTCAGCCACGAGTACAGGCTATTTTCTTTCCCCTCTGCATTATGATGCCATCATATTTAATGCACGTAAGTTAACAGCAAGCTGAACATACTGCGCTGCTGGGCGAGCGGACCGGACTGACCTCGTCCCTCAGTAAGGGCAAACCGTTCCTCTCCGATTCATTACCTACAGAACACACACACGCACACACACGGACACCCACACCAACACACAAACACAGCATTAACATCAATCACTAGAGTCAATACGATTTTTTAATGTTTGTTCAATTTTGTTGCATTTCTACCAGGTGTTTTAGGTGGTTTCCAGGTGGTTGGTGGTTGCTAAAGTTCCTAGGGTTTTAGTTGGCTGCTAATGCATTCTGGGTGAACCCCAAACAGGTGCAAACGACCGTAGTGATTCAGAAGCAGTAATCTCTTGCATGCGTCTCTTGTGCTTTAATAATCTAGTGTTTCCACACATTTAGGAATTGAATGGATACCTGGGCTGAGCGGGTAGAGTTCATTGTCTCCTCCATAGGACAGGTTACGAGACAACAAACGTGGGTCGATCTTGGGAGGTGTGGCGGCCGTGGGACAGAGAGAGAACCGTCTGCGGAACAAGTTCTCCTCCTTCATTGTGCCAGCCAGTCTGTCCACCTGGAGGAAAAATGTGCAATGTTAATATAGTTTGGGAATGTTCATTTATATTTGTTAATATAGTTTGCAATAACTGCTCAACATTAATGCAGCAGTTATGTAGTGCTTTTCCTTACTAATAATAGATCATCATCAAAGCAAAGTGGGTGGATGTAAGCGAATGTATGTGTCTGCAACAACTTGGATGCAAATGCTTCCAGAAAGCTTATGCAACATACAGAATTATGCTAAATGAGAAATGCAGCTGACAGAATATAAGTGCATTACATTGAAGTCTGTAAATGTGAGATTGCAGATTAAACTGATTCTAAAGAGACAAAAAATTCAACCTACCACAAAATTTGGCGAAAAGCTTTATGTTATGTTGTTCTTGCAAATGACTCATATGAGCCTATTCTTGTAACAAATCATTCAAAAACACTGATTCAGTTTAATTCAGTCCTTTAATAAAAATACTTCTGCTGATTAAATCAAAATCAAAATCTGACTGACTTTGTCTGACTGACCAACTGTAATTTATTCAATTTATTTAATTTATTCAACAATCTAATACACTATTCACCCATCCATCCATCCAGCCAGCCCATTATACATCCATCCATTGATATAACCCACCATCCATCCATCTATCCTTCCAATGATCTAATGACCTAAATCACTATCCATCCATCCATCCATCCATCCATCCATCCATCTATCTATCCTTCCAATGATCTAATGACCTAAATCACTATCCATCCATCCATCCATCCATCCATCCAATGATCTAATACACTATCCACCCATCCTTCCAATGATATTACAACCCATTATCCATCTTTCCAACCATCTAGTCCAACATCTATCCATCAACCCATCCATCCTATATATATGATTTCAGTGTATTGTATATTTAAATATTTTAACCCTAAAAACTACATCATTTACCTGCAGTCATTCACTAAATTTGCTAGTTGCATTCATTAGATACTCAGGTTTGAAATGTAGGGTAGCAAAATTAAAGATTTCAGGTTACATAAGACGACACTAATCAAGTGAGCAAATCTAAAGAACGTGGGCTTTTAGTTGCAGAGCATCTGAATCAACTTCCCAAGCATCATCCCTTCTCATGAAAATGATCTAAAAATAGTCTTTGTGCTGCAGTGTCAGTCTGAGTGGGGTGTGGGAGCTGCTGTCTATAAGTTGAACAGTTACCAACCCTGTTCTACCTCTCTGTCTCTCCCTAGAGCTCTGCAGTCGGCTCAACCAATCACAGCTCAAAGCCACAGCTAGAGGGCAGGGCGGGTGGATTAAATTGGCCATGCATCTGGCTGTTCAGTTTGCTCTGTTTACAAGCCTATGAGATGCAGAGAGACAAAAACACATCCTGAATAGACTAAACAAGAATAACACCTGCAAGAAGAATGAAGAAAGAAGAAACAAAAACCAAGACAATTACAAAAGATATCTTGTTTAATGCGAAATGTGCAATTTTTTCAGTGTTAAAGAATTAATTTGAAAAAACATTCATCCATGGAACACACAATTAGATTTTTTTTTAAGAACATCCTGGCTGCTCTTTTCCAAAACATGGAAATTAATGAGTACTAGAGCTGTGACTCTCCGAAAGACTTGGAGTGCCCAAGTTGTAAAGTGATTTTTATTTATTAATTTTTATGAGGGACCGTACAAGCCATAATACTCTCTGGCACTCTCACACACAAACATTCTCCTTACACATACATACATTCTCCTTCCACATACATTTTCTTTGGCTTTCACACAGTAATGCTGGGTACACACCAAAATATTTTTTACATGTTATAAGATTTTCTAAATGTGAGAGACCACAAACATGAGGATAAAAAATCCTCGATTTAACCGTTTTGCTCCTATAGTGTGTGGTGTGTCATGATGTGACAAAGACAGCACACATCAAGCCTCATCCATACTCCCAGATGCGCTCGTGGAGATTTGCGGTGCAGTGCGCGCGCGAATATAACCAAGCGTTACGAATCAGGCTGTGTGACTGCTGCAAGTGTGAACGGCTCGTCCATGACGCAGGATTCATGCTGCGTGGGGAAGAGAGAAGCGAGTATGAGAAGCTTTCAGAGACACAGGCTGTGTGTGCGGTCTTCTGAATGGGGAATAGCGAACATGCAATAAGAAATGCTTTTGATATGCATTGTGACGCAGCTCTTGTAAATGATCTTTTTTGTTTGTTGTCTGTCTTTTCAAAGCTTAAGTTACATAACGTTTCTCTTTAGTTTTAATTTGCCTAACTATTGACCTGAACCTGTAGACAACATAATCCCACTCTGTATCTCCCCTGCTTTCCGTTTTTTTTAATTTTTTTTTTTATGGTGGGCGTTTACACAGTTGGCTAGAGCAGAGCTGATTGGGGAGAACGGAAGTGCACTCACTCTATTAGTTAGTAAGACTGACTCAATAATATAATAATAATAATATCGCGTCCACATTGCAGGCTTTTGCAATTAGCAAATTGCAACGTCTCAAATCGCGATTTTGATTCGATTTCGATTAATCGCACAGCCCCTTACATACACCTTTCACATACATTTATGTATAGAATGTTTGTATGTCTGAAGAAAATATGTGTATTTAATAGCATATCTGAATACGTTTTTTTATAATGTATTTCCAAGGATGATATTAAAGGCTATTGCAGTAAAGAAAGCAACTGTGAGGAAAACAGTGGTACAGCAAGGCAACTGTACTCCTCATCCTTATGGGATTTTGCTTTTGAAAATCTCCAGCATATTTTAATAATACTGTTATAATACTGATAATTAAATAATAGTGATCATTTTGGTCACTATCGTGATATGAAATGTTCATATGGTTACATCCCTAAATACAGAATTTTGTGTTTGCCATGCCTCATCTTATTTGTTTTTGTTAATAAACATTTTGTAAGCTAGTTTATCATCGCATCATACTGTTTTATTGTTGTTGTGCTTTTTAATTAAGAATAACAATGAATTCAAATTTTGTTTTAGTCTTAAAAAATGAAAGGTGTGTAGATGTAAGCAAAACAGACCATTATCTTTTCTCATAAAACGTGACACAATCGCAAATTCGAAAGTGAAAGTGTCCGAAGTTTGGCGTTTCTAACACAGCAAAAGAGGATCTCCCGTTCACAAAATCAAATCACAAATACTACTGATGAAAATGAACAGGTTGAATGTTAACCACTTTCATTTCGATGTAACTATATATTATGATAAAAGTTCATCAGCATGCATTGATTAATCCTATGTTGTAGCAAAAAAAAAAAAAAAAAAAAAAAAGAAGAGCAACCAGTGAGAATAATGAGTCATATGGGCTGTCAAACTCACCTTCAGTCTTCCAATGATTTATGAACAAGGTTTTCTGGGAATTCATTTACTCTTTCGTCACTGTCTACATTGATGATTTCCTCATTGAATCCCAGAACCAGACTGAATTTCACCAACAACTGACGCAGGTCGTCCAGAAACTTGAATTCCAGCTATACTGTACCTCATGCTCAAGAAATGTGAGTTTTTCCATTTCCTTCTATATGTCATCAACCAATATGGTATCCGCAAGGACTAGAGGAAGGTAGAGGCAGCTGAGAATTGGCAACAATCCACGTCCATTAAGGAACTACAATGCTTCTTGGATTTGCACACTTCCACAGGAGGTTCATCAACAACTTCAGTAAGATACGCTCCCCTCTAACCTCCTTGCTGAAACATTGAGCCAAATCTCTGTCCTCAAACATCCAATGCCTTCAACCAGCTCAAGAAAGCCTCCTGTGCCGCTCCTACCCTAGTGCATCCCACAGGGTCTGCCGGTGATCTTTGCAAATTTATACATTAAAAACACCATGTCATGTGTCAAGATCAGTCTCTCATAATATCTATGAATATTTATGAATCATATTTGCATAAAATATATATTATTTTTTAAAAATATTTAAACATTTTTTAGAAAATTAGTTGTGTACACTCAAATGTAGACCAGGCTTAAATATTTTACTTCATGGTTACAGCAGATTACATTTGCAGAGTCATCAAATGTACTTAAATCACAATATGAAATGACCATGAATCCAAAAACAAACATGTTACTAATGTTAAATAAAACTTTGTGAAACTTTGTCTCTGTGTGTGGGATAAACGCCTGGCTGATGGAGCATGAGGCACTTCATGGTCTTATTAAGAATTTCAAAAGCTAATTTACTGATGTGACTCTTCCTACATCAAAAGTGGCATGGCTAATAATGATTGCAATTCTAAATTTAACAAAATGCCACACTCAATTTTAGATTGAGACGAGCAAGAACATTATTAAGAGCTGGTGTATGAGAGATCCAGCAGTGTCTTGCAATAAATGTAAAAAAGGAAAACATTACACTACAATTATTCACACAAAAACAGCCTGATGTGTTATAGACAAGCCATTCATTTATGGTGACACTCTTGGGAGGCTCCATATTTACAGACCAAAACTGTAAAAAAGGCTTGTTCATTGGATTCATTTAAACAGCATACAGCCATTGTTTAGATGTTTCCATTCATAACTGGCAGCCATTGTTATGTTGATGAGGGTCTTGACCCTGCATGCCTGCAATATGATCTATTCCAGAAATCTTTAAACAGAGCTGAGTAAATGAATCGTAGAAAAACTGAGCAGAATCACAAGAGCGATGCCAAGCCACTGTCAGCACAGTCTAACCAGCGTCCTCCTGTGACCCCGCAACTCTGATTTAAGGTCTGGCACTCCACAGCAGCTTCGAAACACTCCCTACTGAGACTTCAGAAGAAAACAACCCTTCATCTTGGCAGCTGACATCTTTAATCGCTTCTTAACAAAGCCAGCAAAGAGACTAAATCCAGAGAGAGGTTGACGTTGCACAGCTATGACAACTGAATGGATCTCAGTGTAAAAATATCAGTGAAGTTAGATCCTGTGGGGGTGCCAAAACTTTTGCACCCAAGCAGTTTCTTATTGCAGTCAGTGGGTTAGCAAACTTTTTTCTGCCATGGGATCAATTCCAAAAATCTAAGGTTGGAATTTGTAAAAATATATTTTAGAATGCCACCACAAATTCTTACATAAAACTATTGATTTTCTTCGACATCAGAGATTCCTAAAAAAACATGGAGGACACAATTGATGCACCGTCTAGCTGACAACAGTAGTTTACTTTCCTCACAGCTAGCTGCCTCAGTGTTAGTCTTAAGGAAACCCCATGTTTTCACCCATCCTATATTCATTTGCTTTGTGACAAAATTATGTTTGACTGCTGAGTGAATTTGTGTTTTTGAATGTTTGTGGATCAATGGACCGACCATGTAACGACGGAATTTACACTTGCAGTTTCTGGCTAATCTCCATCCTTACTGGGCTTTTAATCCAACTCCTAGCACTGGATTTAAGGCCTGGCCAAATGACCTATTTACTAATGTTGACAGCATAACAGCAGACAGAGCATGGCATATCTCACGAGACAAGTTCTCTAACATGAATCGCGTGACCTCATTTCCATTATAGAGGGCTTTAGCTGAATGAGGTGCAAGCCAAGCTGCCACTCAAGCAGAAAGTAACACATTGGACTGGATGAAACATAAATAAAGGATGAAGATTAAGGTTAAATTGTAACAGACTGTCAATGCTACTTCTGACATGAAGTCAACATGAAATCAAAACTGCTCTTTATACACATTCCTGATCTTATTGTTCATGTAAAATGTTGCATGTTATTTCAAATGTAAAAAATACAAGAAAAATAATCTGAGTATTTTATCAAAATGTAGTTTGCTCTAACTCTGAAGCAACTTTCTTTTGAAGTGACATAAAAAAAAAAAATTCTACCCCATTTTTATCAAGAATTATTTATTAATAATTATCATTAAGCTTTTAGAGGGTTACATTTAGAGCATTACATTTTACTCCCTGATCTGGCCTTGAAATATAAAATAAAAATATCAACTTAGGAACTTGACAAACAATCAAGGGGATCTATAGGGGTTCTCTGTGATGCCATGACATTACATTAATTTTGCAGAAACCTTTTTTTTAAACGTTCATAAGCAGTGAAAATCTATTTTTCCAATAAATAATAAAAGATTACGGCAAAGAATTTTCATTTCAAGAATTTGTTTTATTTATTTTTTTAATTCAGAAATTAAAAACATGTTTGTTATAGAAGAGGTGTATTCAAGTCACTATATGCATGAACTGCATTTAAAATTAATTTTTAATAAAATAATGGATATGACAAAAGAATAATAATAATGACTCGTGACATATAGCTTTCATAATCTATAATTCATGATCGAAAAAAGGCTTTTGTCATTGAATAACCTATTTAACTAAGAAGAAAAAAGTCACATTACAGAAGTAAAATGCAAACTGTGTTTCATGTAGAGCTGCAACAAAATCCATAATAATTAATATAGATTTTAGATAGTGAGCTTGTGCCAGGGTTTTGCACTGTCACCTTGTTTTATGTTTGTTTCTTGTGTCTAGTGTCAGCACATGGCCTTGTTAGTTATTTTCTCAGCCTTGTTAGTTATTTTCTCGGCCATGTGCTCCTTTAGCCCCTCCTCCTTGTTTCCTCTTTACCACACCCTCTTGTTACCCTAGTTGGTCTAATTGTGCTCACCTGTCCCTCATGTTTTTTCCTCCCTATTTATAGTGCACCTTACACTTTTGTGTTTGCTGCTCCGTTGTCATTCTCACCCCTTCTGTATCTGTATCTGTATCTGTATCTGTATCTGTATCTGTATCTGTATCTGTATCTGTATCTGTATCTGTATCTGTATCTGTATCTGGCTGAATATGTGTCAGTGTCTCCCTCCCTCCCTGTCTGGGTGGTCTTGTGCCCTTGTTTTGTCTAGTCCTTGTGATTCTATGTTCTTGTCTTGCTCCTTCTTTTAGTAATTTGTTTGTTCTTGCCCTTTTCTTTCATTTGTAATATTTATTTAGTTTTCTAGTCTTGATTCTTGGTTTTGTTTGATCATTCTCTTAAGTTGGTTAAATTGGTAATTTCTTATTTTGTTACTTTACATTTTGTTAGTTCATTGGCTTATATTCTTTGTCTTGGATTTAACATGTTTTTGTGGAGCTTTGTCCTGTCTTGTGTTCGAGTTCCTGACCTGTCCCCATGTGTCCTGCCATGGTTCTACCTGCCTGGCATCTGGTCTGTCTCAGAGTCTGTGGTCAACAAGTTCCTGAGCTCTGCTCTCTGTTCTGTTTATTGTGTTCCTGTTGTGGTACCTGTTGTGCACAACTATATTCTGTGCATGGAAAAGCCTGAGCATCTGATAAGGTCATTTGCATTAAACTATGAGTTTCTTTGAAGTGCATAATATAAAGCATAAAATACAGAAAAACATTGCTTTTTATCCAATAAATAAAAAAATCTACCGAATAATCAATCAATAAATATAACTGCAAGTTGTAGCTCTAGTTATTATGCTGACTTGGCCAAAAATAACACTGCCTTTTTTTGCGGTTGTAAACCGTTTCAAACAACCAGGGCAAGGTGTTGGATTTCCCACGACAAAAACTCAAAATCCCAACCCATGATGATTTTAAACTGGTTTAACTGGCTTCAGACCTGACACTGCTCCAGGTCAAGGCAAAAATAAAGATCACACCTACATATTAGTGTTCAAGTCTGACTGAAGTTTGAAGTCTGCTAAAAGGAGATCAGGGTGGTATTTTCAGGCCCTCACATGGGGAAAGTCTAAAAGCACTAGCTGGCTTCCCACTGAGCAGCCACTTTAAATAGACCGAAGCATGGCCTCCTGGCTCTCAGCTCTACTAATGATGTGTTCAGCCTCGTGGGCGACCATGACCAATAACAAGGTCATTGGCCAGCTTGTACCTTCATTTTGGGGGACGACAGTGCTCAGTCCTACTTTCTTGTCTGAAAAGCAGCAATTACAGCTCCTTGAGAGGCTTGATTTGGTTCTATTCAGGGACACAACCACTAAAGGGACTGAGCAAATGTTGTTTTTGAAGACCAGGGTAACCCTTGAAAACTGTGACCAGACTGCCAAATAGAAGTCTGGAAACAAAGTCAGGTTTGAAAATGATTAAAAGGATAGTTGACTTAAGAATCACTGTTCTTCAAAGTCTGATATTATTAACTATTCATCTAGTTCCAATCCATATGTAATTTTTTTTTATTTGATTCAGAAGTGTGTCAGTCTAATTCCTGAATGAATCCTTCAGGCTGGTTCTGTTCAAATGAACACATCTGATTCAAAATAATGAGACATCACTACTCTAATGAACTCTAAAGATGTTCAAAAATGACTTAAAGGGATAGTTCACCCCAAAAAATAACTTTTGTCATCATTTACTAACCCTCAAGTTATGGTTGTATAAGTTTCTTTCTTCTGCAGAACACCAAAGAATTATAAATATAAACTCAAGAAAACTCCCATTATTTATTTATTTATTTATTTTTTATGTAATTTTAATTATATATATATATATATATATATATATATATATATATATATATATATATATATAGTTTTATAGTTTTAGTCCGGGAGTTTTATTTATTCATTGGGGTTGTGCATTAGCGACCAGCTAATGGTGGTGTGTCTGTACCTCAGCGCTATTTCGAGCAGCTGTGTCTTTCCATCATAACCCGACATCACGTTACACACTCCATTTAACACAGACTTTAATGTGTCTTATGTAGGTCAAAACAGATGAACGTGAATTTAAAAACATTGGTAAAAGGTCTCCCTCCCTCTCCCGCAGCACCACACAACCTCATTTCTGCAGTTTCTTCCGCTTTCTGAAATTACACTTTGTTTCTTATCCTCCCATCAACACCAATTGCAGACAAGTGCAGCGCTATACATAATTAACATCTGATTACACATGTCTGGATTATAGTGACAAATTCCCTTCATACATCCAGTACAATCTAGAGGATTTCAGTTCATTCACTCCATTTCCCGTTCAACCTCATCAACCTTTAGTTATCAAGATCCAGAGAATGTTATCAGTGCAATCCAGACATTCTACTGATACGATGCACATAAAATAAAATCATTAAACAATATGGCTTCTAACTACAACTGCTTTTATTACACTGATGACTTTTATCATTTCTACTTTGCTTACAAATTATTGCTTAATTATTATGATTATATTATTGCATTACTATTGTTATAATTACTGGAGAACAAACACAAGGGCAAATTGTGAAAACGTAGGTTTATGTTTATGTTGTTGTTGTTGTTTTTTTAATATATATTTATAAATATGATATTTTTTTCTCCATATTAAACCAATGAGTATATAATATAAAATATATACTTTATTTTTTTTACTTAAAAATGTAATTTCTGTTTTTACAATTGAACACAGCTTCTCCAGGTTCTCATTACCATCATGCATGCTTTTGTTACATTTATAAATTAAAGTAATGAGAATTGTGCTTAATAATGATCACTTCAAGTAATGAAATAATGAAATAATGCTAAAAATCCTATAAATATTTGTATATACTATAATATAATTTAATTTAAAAAAATAAATAAATTCTGTTATTAATGAAAATTAAACAACTTCTCCAAATTCTAATTTCCACCATGCATGCTTTTTTTACAATACAAATATGATTTTAGTGTTCATATTATAGTAATAAGATCTGAAAAAAATAAAAATTGTGATCAATTAAAATAATGTTAAAATAGTTACAATTAAAATGTAATAAAATAATGAATTAATGATAAGAATAGAATGATAAGATAAGAATGATAATGAAAATAAATCATTCTTTCTTTTGGTTTTGGAAAAAGTGAAATATGACTTTGATGAGTGCTCGAATATTCTCAGTTTTCAAATATGACTTATTAGCAGAGAACTTCTCAACAGCGTCTGTTTCTTAACATTTTGATGAAACTATAGCCTCAATAAATCATTTGAGTACCAAAAGACAGATAAGATGTTCTGTTTGTATAATAGAGTCAGAGGGAGTATGTTCACATGCAGCACTAGGGTTGAGAACCGAAACGTTTTTTTTTTTTTTTTTTTTAAAGAACCGGAACCGTGAGCAATTTCTAAGTTTCGGTTCCAAAAACGGTTCTGGTGCAACACATGACCAAGACCATAATATTGTCATTAATATACATACTGACTTCAACTTTGACCACTAAAAGTATGTAAGTATGAGGGATGGATTATTTAGTGTACAGGTCATTTCAAGAGTGATAAACAAAGTGATAGAAAATATTTATTTTAATCCATTTTAAATGTTTTAAAATGTGGAAACCACTCATTGCATCACACCACCTCCTGACTGCAATATTAATTGTAAAATAGAGGCTTAATGGACAGTGTGTATACATGGTTAGAAGTATAATAGTTTATATTTCATTCATTTAGGGAAATTAACAAGTGTCTTAGCCCTCAAGGGACTATTTGGCCAACCAGCTTATTCCTGCTTGAAAAAGCAAAATTATTATTATTATTATTATTATTATTATTATTGATAGTGTAAAAAATTATAACTTTGAAGCAAATGCTGATTGATGGACTAGCATTACACAACATTACTTACCACCTGCCAGCAACACTACATTCAATGAAGGTAAAATTGTAAAAATAACATAATAATAGTTAGTTTAAATGGAACCAGAATCAGAACCTAAAAAAATGTATACTGTAATATATGTTCAATTTTGACATTGCCAACCTTTAAATTAAGTTGACAGTAAGTAATAAACACTATTGAGCATTGAGTAGTTAGTTACCACAATGTTTTGAATAGTTGTTTAACGATTTTAATGGAACCGGAACCAGAAATTTTCTAACGATTCGCAACCCTAAATTCCAGATTTTCCTACAGAAAAAGAACAGTCTCTCTGCAGTATTAGATTCAAGTGAGTTTTGCACATGTGCATGTGCTCATACAATAATCCTGCAAATACCAGCTCGAGTGTTAAAGCAGAGGAGGGATTACCCAAGTGTTATGCTTTATAATCTGACCTAAAAGAGAACAAACGCTAATGGACGTGATCACTGATGGTTGGCTTCAATGTGATGGAAAAAAAAACATAAAGTTATTGACCTTTAGTGTCCTTTTCCCAGAGCGGCATATGTCTATTTTTATCCTGATGTCCTCTGAGGTTATTGACTGAATCATGGTCAATAGAAACCAGCTCTGGGCTGCAAAAATTAACACATGGTCTTTTGGTTTTAGAAAATGCTAATGTAGCTCTAAGTGTAGATAACATGCATAGTATATAATACTACATAATAATAATAATAATAATAATAATAATAATAATAATAATATAAAATAATAATAATAATAATAATATGGAATAAATTATTTATAGAAAACAAAATGGTTTGAGTGATTTATTCAATGACTCACTCCAGAAGACTTCACTTCTTTCATCCCTGGATGAATCAGTGTTTTTAAACAAATCTCTTGAAAGAATGAATCAATGGCTCACTCACTCACTCACTTTGAGACTTCGGCTGCATTCAAAATCACATACTTCCCTACTATAGTAGACGAAAAACAGTGTGCGACAAAAAAAGTTTGTCCGTTCATAGTACTCATAGAAGAGTAGGCATTATAATTACTTTTCAAAAAAGTATGTGCTCAAGAAAGTACACAGCATTTGGACACAGCATTCACTTGTTTCATTACTGAATGAATCATCGTTTTTGAACAAATCTACTGGGGAACAAAATGATTCAATGACTTCTAAAGATACTCATTCTCATAATACATATTTCTTTAATTAATCTCTTTAATGACTGACATTGACAAATGCATTTTTAAACAGTCACTTGTCACCACCTAATGGCAAACAATGGATTTACAATCAAACATCAGTGTTTCTATCAATTTTTTTTCAAGATCACAAACTTTAATGAATAATCATCCAGCTAAATGTGGGATTTTCAAAGGCAGAAACAGCATTTATTTATTTATTTTTGTAAAATCTACTTTTTTTGACAATACGGAAAAGAGCAGCTGAAGTATTCTACTAAATATCTCCTTTTGTGTTCCTCAGAAGAAAGTCAGTCATATGGGTTTGAAACAGTTTGTGAGAGAGCAAATGCGTTTTATTTTTAAAAGGAATTATTCCTTTAACTGCTATTTGTAATGATTCTTACAATGCAAAAGACAAACTTAATTTGCTAAAAAAGTGATGTGAGAAAATCAGTTTAGAAATGTGGGACATTAAAAGAGACCCACTGACCTCCTTTAATTTAAAGGGATAGTTACACCTGAAATCATTTATTCATGCTCAATTAATTCAAAACCTTATTTTATCTGTGAAACACAAAGAAAAATATTTTTAGTGTTTTAGTGTTTTGTCTTCTCCATACAGTCAAAGTCCATGAGGTCCAAAACAACAAGGATTGGACCACCATAGACTTTCACTGTATTTTTGTGTACATCTTTCAAAAAATATATATTTGTGCTCCTAAGGTTTGGAAAAAACATAAGCATGAGTATATTACAGAATATTCATTTTTGTGTGTGATATTCCTTTAAATTCAATAAACTTCAGTCAGCTGCCCCGTATACTAACCTATCACACAGTTAATCTAGGTCTACCAAGGTAAAATCCGTTAAACCTTTACCAAGTGCTATAAAACTTTGCAAACATAACACAAATCATGTTTGCTTGGTCAATGATTAGATGTCCCATTTACACACACCTCTAACAAACCAAAACATACAGTCAAGCTGACATTAAATCCTGGAGGAATTGCATTGGTGGAACCTGGATTCCAAATGTCTTCAAGTTCTAACAATACTGGGACTGGTCCATCTCATTCATTGTTCCTGGTATTGTTTAACCTTTTAAATGCCTTCAAAATGGGGTCACGAGCAAACAACAGCAGAAAAAAACTGAAGCTTAATTTTAAAGCAAGTTCTGATAAAAAATAAAAATAAAAAAAAAAGCTGCAAAGGTATAAGTATTTCTCAATCCGGTGAGTCGTATGTAAAAACACTGAGTGTGTTAATTATACAATGACTATCAAGGGGTTAATAATGACAGCAATTCAGTTAATCAATGCATGGATGAAAACTGACCACGATGGAAATCTTTAGATTAGCATACTGTTGCTATGCTTATTTTATTAGATAATATAAGTAAAATAATAATAATAATAATAAAATACATAAATAAAATATAGGTAAAACATTTTTAAAAGAAAGTTTCATTAATAATAATATTAGAATATTATAAAGTTTTATTTAAAACATATACATTTAATAGAATGAACTGTTTGTGTATTCTATTTTCAGATTATTTTAAGAATTTTCCTATTCTGACAATTTTTGTTTTAAAAATATAGATGATGTAAGTAAAAATACAAGGGTTAGTATAAATACTTATATATATACCTGTATGTTTGTGTATTTTTCTCTCCATTTTTTTTATTATTAAAGTTTTTCATGTACAGACATTTATTATTATTATTATCAGGCTACATTTCACTTTGAATACCATTATTTATGCTCACTTTAAAACCATCACAAAGAGAGGATGATTTGTATTGCTGTATTACAAAAATGAAGATAACATTTTGTTAATTAAAGTCATGAAAATGAATGGCAAATGTGCTTAGTTGTCAATTAATATTCCTATTTTTTTTGTTTTCATTCTTCATAAGCAAAAGAAAAAACAAACTAATCTCTAAAGATCTATGTAACAACTCAAGAACCCAATCAAGATCTACAAAAATTCTCTATAAAAACAATTTTTTTTTCAATGTAATAGAACAAGATATACATTTATCTCTAACAGCTCAGAACAGAAACTTTGTAGACAGCAGTTTAAACCAGGCTGCTCATAACAGAAATCAGAGTTCTCTGCTGAAATGATGGTTTGTGGGGAAGCACAGCTGACCTCTTTCTGTACATCAACTCCCCACGGGACGTTACTATACTCAGCCCCTACCAACCGCACGCACACGCCGCAAAGGTGCACACCTGGTGTGTTTGTTTACACCCTGCGCTGGTTGCCAAGGTAAACATAAGCAGGGAGGGCTGGTGAGCATCAGCTCCTCTGGCACAGGGGTACGTGAACCTCGTCCCTCGCCCTTCTGCATGTGCGCAATGCGACATGAGATCACTCTGATGGTTTTTAATCACATTTCTTGACATTAGCGCTATACCTATTTGATAACTTTGTACAGGCTCTTTGAATGTAAGCTTGGCACAACTGCCTGGATTTCGTCCTCCTCATAATTCACCTCTTGTATGTTTGTTTATTTTGTCTTCTTTCCCTTAGCTTTCTTCCGACATAAGGAAGAGAGAACAGACTTGTTTACCCTTCATAAAGCACAGTCAGGCGTTAAGTACAGACTTGATTGGAGTGTTTATGTACAGTAAGCTACCTTGGAATATCTAGTGGGGCCAATTAAAGCTCAGGACGGCCCGGTCTCTAAGGAAGTGTTCTCCACTACGGCTCAAAGATCTCCAATTCCAGAAGGCATAACATGAAGGGAACACTGTGAACTGTTTAGTTTCTTTGAATCTGTGAGCAATTTTGGATCACGCTCATGCTCCATTTCACTTGCTAAATAAGAGTCATGGAAATAGTCTAAAACAGCTAGGTAGCATAAAGCACTAGTTTGAAACGTTTTACTAGCGTAAAATATGCTGTGGACATGTTACCGTCTTTAGCATGCGTTTTACCCGCTACTCTAAAACATTGAGCTGTTGCACTCTAATGTAACAATTTCACTTACTAAACAGGTTCTAGAGATGAAAATTATTATGACTAGCTTATATTGGCAGAATCAAAATCTATAACAGCTAGCTAGCATAAAGCATTTTAGTTTACATACTGGATATAATTATGTCGCTATAATAAATATTTGCAAATGGGTTCTATTTTTTAGTCAAGTTAGCTAGTTAGCATAAAACAGCTTACACCATTTAAGTTTACATATTTGTGTGAAATATGTTGTGGGTATAAATGTTAACATAATGTAGCAAGCATGCTAATGGGTAGTCTGAAATGTTGAGCTATAGCACTTGGGTCTAATTTAGAAATTTGACCCTGAAATAGGTTTAAGTCACGGAATCTTTGCAAATAGGTAATTCACACAGACACCTTAGGCATTTCTCAATGTCAAGGAAGGATCCTCAGAAGCCAGAATTTCGAGGATACTACGTTATCGACATCCGTCAAAGGACTGTTCCAATTTCGAGGATCCTCGGAATTTCAAACAAGGACTTTGTTTCGAAAAATATCCTTCATTCGAAAAATATCCCATACAGAGGAAAGGATGCATATGTGTATCCTTCACGCTCTTCACGCTCTCAAATCACCCACAATCCTATGCGCAATCCTATTCCTTGTTCAAAAATTCAAAAATGTCGAACGTTAGCGTAGTCGGAGCGTTAACGGTTTTTATTTACGTTACCAAACATTTGTTATAACTGTAGTAAATATAAGTAAAGTTTAACGTTTAAATGGCAGTACAAATTACTACCATATTGATATTGTAAATTATACAAATACAAATTACGTTATTGATGGCTAACTGGACTGGACCTGTCATTTAACAATTGTTACCTTGGTTGCATCACCGATATTTCTTTAATAAATAACTAGTTAAATTGTTCATAGTAATTTAACGTTAATATTATACAATTCACAGCATTATTCAAACAGACCTTTTCACTGACGTAATGACGCAACGATGTGCACTTGCTAGCCTGTTCCATTTATGTGTTCTCCGAATGCTAAAGAGGAGCCTTGCCTAGCCTCTGAAGGAAGTGACTTGGAAGGACCAGTCCTGCCAAGGAAGTATCATTGGCATTGAGAAATGCCTCATGTTTAAAACAGCTAGCTAGCTAGCATTAATTAGCATTTATAGATACGCAAGGTGTGTGCACATAAGTGTTAGCATAACAAACATGCAACAAAACATTTAGCCTTAGCACTTGGGTCTAAATTAACAATTACACATGTAGTAAGTGTATTTTTGTGACCAGGCATACAGATACAGTACCTAAAACAAATAGCTAGAATAAAACTGTAGCATGAAACGGTTTTCTACCCTAAATGTTTTGTAGCTTACTGTAATGGACTAGCAGTTATCACAACTTGCAGTTTAAAAGCAGTATGATATTAAATCCATTTAGTTTCTGTTTTCGGTTCCTTTTTCCAGTTCTACCTATCATTTCCTGTTCTCTATCCACTATGTCTTAAATGTCCTATATATTTCCCCACCTTTCTCTGTACTGTGCTGTGTCATTCTGTAACAAGCCCCCTCGTGAGTGTGTGCAGAATAGCACGCACTCTTTTAACATAGTCAGACTGCAGCCTCAGAGGAGGGAAAGTAGGGCAGGATGTCTTCCAAGCTCCATACACTGAATGTCAAAGCAAAGAGAACTTGAACAGCAGCCTGGAGCATCTAATGACATGTAGACTTGATTTGGGAAGGAAGAGTAATCTGGAAGCTTCCACTGTAAATTACAGACGGTGTCAATCATGGCTCTCTAAATCAGGTAAAATGGACAAATCAAGTGGTTAAGAAAGCATACAGGCAAGAGAAAATAAATCCTCCGGCCAGGCATTTACTGGACACATAGTGCTAGATGATTTGAGTGAATGCACTACGACTGTAGCATTAAGAAATAAATATCAAAATGATCTGATATATTCAATTTTGACAGGATAATGAATAAAAACTTAACTACTCATAATGATAGATGAGGTAGTCTATATGACATATGGTGTATCTATAGTAGCCTGTTTAAAATATTCACGTACCAAGGGGTCTGCATTTGGATGGTTTTAACATTAGCAGGTATAGTGACTACAAGATTTTAGGTCCATCTTTTTCCATTGACAAAGAGTTCTGTTGTCCCATGAGCTAAGATGGGAGACTCAGCACTCATACTTCTAGGGTTAAAGAAACATGGTAAATGTTAAATCGAATTATGAATTGTAAAAGAAGAAGACAGAGAGGTTTGGTGTGTGTGTGCACACATACACGTAGCTGTGTAAACATGCCATAAGCTACTTTACTCAATAGAAAACAAATACAGCATGACTTATTTTAAACTCCTAATGTCAAAGATCAGCACACTTTTAAAGCTTTCAACATAGATGATTAATACATTGCATTGCATTTATGTGCAAAAGCATATATATGCACATTACAAATTTGGACTAATTTTGACAAAATCAAAATTAGTGCAAAACATGAGATTAGCCTTTAGCATTAGCATTATGCTAGCATTTAAACTTTGAAGTAGGACTGCATGATGTGTCGTTTAAGCATCGATACCACAATGTACGAATCCACGATAGTCACAACGCAGGATGTGCAATGTAGGCTGTCGAAGTTGATCCGATATTCATTAACCGTATGGGCCAGCTGCTCCCCGGCCCTTGACGAATGTGATTCACGGATTAATTGCACAGCTTAACCATTATAGAGTGAAAGTTTATCATTTACATGTGTTTTTAAGTCCTGTCAGTTGAACAGGGCACATATAAGAACGATCAGAGAGAGAGAGAGAGCCCCGGCCACTCGCGTACGTTGCTCTCTCTCCCTCGCGGATATTAATCAAAATCAATTGACACGATGATGTCAAAAAAAAAAACTATCCAGTGATGAAATGTTTTCTGTGTTTACACTTTACAATACTGTCCTATTTATTAAACTATTTAACTATATTATTTAACATTTACTATTACTAAACTGCACTTCTACAACATTCTTAATTTCAACATTTAGGCTATGGCCTTAATTGTAGAAATCAAAAGTTGTACAGTATTTGTTAACATTGTTAATGCATTGTTAATTTAAAATGTATAGTCTTTGGAAACACTATAATAATAATATATGTATTTTCCGCACTATAAGGCGCACCGGATTATAAGGCGCACCTTCAATGAATGGCCTATTTTAGAACTGTTTTCATATATAGGGCGCACCGGTTTATAAGGCGCATAGAATAGAAGATACTTTTTTTTTTTAAAGGTTTGCTTTATGCATCCACTAGTTAGAGCTGTGCTAAAGGAAATGTCAACATTATGACAGAGCGCCTTGATCCATATATAAGGTGCTCCAGATTATAAGGCGCACTGTCGTTTTTTGAGAAAATTAAAGGCTTTTAAGTGCACCTTATAGTGCGGAAAATACGGTACTCATCCTGAATTCATGGGTGTGTCCAACTTTTTGTCCAATAAAATGCTCCTCATTGACTAAAAGTAGCAAATTATGGTTCACTACAGTACCTAAAAAGATATGTGCTGCTTGCTAAAAAGTCCTACCCTATAATTTCTAGAAGACAAAAATACATGGTCTAATATTTTTCACATTGTACATTTTAGATTAGATTTATGCGTTTCTACAACAGATAAAAGTATAGATCATTGGCCATGATGTGAAAATAATCACCTATTAATCATAATCAGCCAGAACTCTACATCAATGCATCGTTATGTGCAATAGCAAAGGTTTATAAAACCAGTTAACATTTTTATTGATGATTAATTTTTTTTTAAATCCACTCAAGACCACTCGCAAGCAGATGCATTGCTAGAAACAACCTGGCCATATTTCAAGCTTTCAAGCATGAACCAAGCATGAGTAATCAGCAGTTCCTATTGGAATGCAGTACTTGTGGATGAAAGGCTAAATATGAAGAGTTTGGCACTGCTGGAATGTAGCAGCTCCAAGCAAATTAACACAGAGCTCTGTTAAAAATGTTGCAATAATGCTAAAATAAAAGAGACAATCGTGTTACCTTGAAGTTAGTCTGAAACAGCGCACCAAAACAGTTTTATTACACTACATTTCCAAGGGAAACGGGATGATCAACAACAAAAACACATAGGATTCTACTTGTTAATTGTTTTGATTTTGTATTTCTTTTTTATACACCAAGAACTAAAGTACTACCTACTAATTGCCATTGGTCGAAAAAACAAATAGTCCCGCCCAAAACTAACACTATCAAGTTTCACACGTGTATATTTATATAATTTTATTTTTTTGGATAGTGTCACGAAGCCACACAGTGTTTCCCTTTTTTCATGCGAATTTACTTACAAATAGCTTATTTAAGCAACAATCAAAGTTTTTTTTTTTTTTTTTTTTTTTACAATCCAGCAACAGCTCTGGCTTTAATATCAGAAACCATGTTACAGAGCTCAGCTGTTCAGACAGGAAGGCCAACAACCCCTTCAAAAGAATTCAGCTGTCTGGAGTTCTTACAAAGAGCTATCAGCGAGAAAAGCCACAGTTGGAACAGGAGGGTACGAATAAATTAAGGAACAAACACTTGGGCTGTTAGAGTAGCTTGATTCTTGGTTTGCTCTTCCCAAAATATCACTGACTGACTGACTGATTTCTGTCTGAGCAATCTGGTCCTGAATGTGAACTAGCGGTCGACCGTTTTAATGAGCAGGGTTGAACTAGCGTTGTACATCTGAAGATACATTTCCTTTCTAATGAAAGAGAAACTTTCAAGCAAACTCTGGTTAGGTGGACACAGTATTTACCCCCTACTGCTGGTGGTGAATGAAATGACTTCGGTTGACGTCAGCGGGGTCGTGACATGATAAAATCAGAAGTGATGCTATTTATAGCATCAGATGTAAAAAACAGCGATAACGTTAGAGAAAGTATATGAGTTTTTTTCTTTATCAGAGTAATTTGGAGATTTTCGATGGAGGAAGCATTGTTATGGATTAAGGTATGCTGAAGTTAAAAACATCTTAATGATGGATTTGATTGTAACAAACATGCAGCTTTTCACTTCACCAGATATTAACGTATGAACTGGACTGGAGTGGGTGGAGTGGATTACTTTTGGATAGATAGCCTATTTGGACTCTCATTCTGACGGCACCCATTCACTGCAGATCATTAGTGAGCAAGAGATGAAAGGCAACATTTCTCCAAATCTGATGAAAAAAAACAAGCTCATCTACATCTTGGATGGCCTGAGGGTGAACACATTTTCAGAAAATGTTCAACTTTGGGTGAACTATTCCTTGAATATAATTCATATAATGTTAACAAAATATTAAATATGCGTATATTATTATTACACTTATTGATGCTGATTGGTCAATAAAGCATTCACCCATACAGTGACAAAATTAACGATACTAAAAGGCCTCATACTTTATGGCTTAATTAGGTTACTATCATTTATAAATCAATTAAATATTATATGATATAGACTATACTACATGAATATGTATTAACATCATATTGAATGCATTTATATTAAACTGCATCACTTGTAAAGTGAACTGAGCTGATAGGCTACTCTGCCAATTAGAATAGTTATACTTAATAGCACAAATGTTTTTATTTAAATATTTCAATTAATAATAAATAAATAAAAATAATAATAAATTAACAAATATAGGTGTTAACGCATCAGTGTTTAATGTAAATACTTAAATTCTATACTTTTTGCCAATAGGATTCGGTTCAATAATGTCTAAATAAGGGAGGAGGCGGACAGCAAGCGACTTTATGTGAAATGTGTGTCACATATGAAATATATAACGGAACAATGCAGAAGGATTCGTGCTGGTTATGGACTGATGGATGGATGCCTCAGAGGACATTCAATAACCAGTGCAGCTCTTTGTGATTATTTATTCTGAACAGCAGCCCATCGTTCCATCCCTGCTCAAAGCACAGCAGCTGTAATACAGTCATATTTTCATATTTCTATCGTTTTGTCTTACCTCTGTTATAGTCGTAACTTCAGCCCTCGAAGAGCGAAACGTGGCAGGAGATCTAGAGCGACTTCATCGGGTCTAGAAAGGCTCGGTTTGGGTTTGACGGGGTTCAGATCACACCTCAGCAGCCGTCAATCACGTATTAAATGGAACGGAACAGTGCGACGCTCCCGTTCGTCCCGACACAAAGTAACGCTCGCGCCGTATGCCGTCTCAAATTGTGGAAAGGCCGCTCTAAACGCTGTTTTCCAGACGCGATACGTTTCAAAGTTGGGAGTTTACCGCGCACACCTGCATCTTTAAGAGATGGACGATGACGGCGAGATAAAATAGCGGTCCATAGCATGCCACAACCGCTGGCGTGCAGCTGTGTATTCCGGGAGCGCGCACGGACGCCAGGAAATGCCTTTGGAGGAAAGGAGGCGCTTAACCAGTCAGAGTGGAAACGCGTGCGCTGGATTTAACCCTCGTGAAGCCTGACGTCAAGCTGGGACAGCACAACTTTTAGCCTTCTTGTCTGATTCACACATCTACTTATAAACAGTATCAGATTTTTATTAAGAAATGCATATTAAGACCTGTCCATATCAAACGTTTAATCAATGATCTTTTATTGCATACAAACATAAACTAAACGTGGCATAATGTAACAAAATGTAAAAATGGGTAATGGAAATACACTTATTAGTTATTGATAATATTACTTATTACCAAAAAGTGGAGAATCCCAATGAATGGACACAATTTCCATTATCTGAATATAGGTTATGAAACGATTATTTATTTGTTTAATGTTGTTTTTAGTGATTGATTTAACAGGACTACAAATCACTTATTGTCATTTGATATGAATTAACTGATGGTTATCAATATTTTTTTGCTAAATATTGCATAATTCAGGTGACCAGCAGGAAAAGGGGACTATAAAACTGAGTGTGAAATATGACTGCTTGATTTCTCTGCTTAACTTTATGAGGTGTAAAGACAGGAAAAGTGCTTGTATGCCCTCTAGTGAAAGAAGAAGAAAATGTTCCATATAAACATATAAACAAATATGTTCAAAAAAGATATAGAAGCCATGGTTGAACAACAGTCATGTATTTGAAACAAAAGTAAAAGCATCAATATTTTTTTTTAAAGTATTATATTACAAGTGTTGATTAAAGAAAAAAAAAAGAAAATAGAGTTTATATATAGAGTTTATATATATTCATAGCTATGCTGATATCCAGTGCAACATTAAGTATATAAATTACAAATCCCAAGCAAATAATCTTGATCAGCAATTTTTTTTTAAAATAACCCTATAAAAATGTACTATATGTAATGTATTTTTTAAAATAACATGAGAAGTGATAAATGTTTTATACAAATGTAGAGGGGTTACAGTGAATATATAATGTCAAATTATACAAATATGATCTTTGGAAAAGTAAAAAAATATATATTTTGATTTCAGACATATTTACATGATCAAGTGTATCAGCATTTTCAGTGTTTTTAACTTTTTAATTTATTCATTCAAATGAAAATGTTATTCATGTTTTGAATAGTGTGCAAGAAATAAATTACACCCAGCTATATGTAAAGTGTGGATTTCATTATTTTGAAATCAAGTTTAAAATGTACTGTATACAATCTTAAATCTGTCTGATAAAATCGGCAAGGGCCATTTTATTGCTTTAGATATGCTGTATTTTCTCATAGATTTGCGGTGCTTCTGTGTTCTGATAAATTAAATCCATGTTAGTTCCAGTTCTTGATCGAATTATGTCATACGCACACTGGTGGAGGTAAGAATAGTGTGCCTGTAAAACAACATAAAATTGTGCATAAGAAATATGAGTCTTCTTTACTATAATTAGCAGCTTAGTAGAAGTACTAAAACAAATGTCATTACACACTTTAATGATAATGTCAAGGAATATTCTGGGTTCAGTAAAAGGTAAGCTCAATTGAAAACATTGTGGCATAATGTTGGTGACCACAATTACTTGTCTCTCCTTTTCTTTAACATAATTTTGTGTTACACTGAGACACTTGAAGTGATTGAGCCCATTACACAAACTTTATAACAGTTTTACAGCACAATAAACACCCATGAAAAAAGATTAGTTTCAGTTTCTCCAGGGTCTTCCACCCTTTAGGTGCGTCACTGTAACCTGCTGTCAGTTGAGTTTAACTGGTACTTTTCCTGGAAAATTCCTCTATATTAATATATTATATTAATATATTACCTCAGTCTGTATCATGAGGGGCCTGTGCATTTGCATATCAGTAACAATTCCATAGACATCCACCATACTGTCTCTTTCAATCTGGAAGATCAGGTGGTCAATGGCAATGAAGACCCCTGTTGCCATACCAGAACTGAAAAAAAGGCAAATTTCATACATTTCAAAGGACTCTTATTTTGAAGTATTCCTAGATTTTCGTTTATATTTTTATTTCTTGCACTTGTTTCTCACCTATTGTCAATCATCACTTCATTTAGGACACTGTGCTTAACGTCTGGTTAATTCTGTCTGTGTAAGATCTCATTATAAAGTAATAAAAAATGTGTATATAACGGCTGTACAACTCACCTTTTTCACCAAAGATTTTTACATTTGATAAATTCAGCACATTTTTAAGACAAATTACCTTCTTGCATTATTCAAGCAAGCTTAAATGAGCCCCTAAAGTGCTGTTCATGGATGGTCCCCAATAATCCAGTTTGCTGAAGCCTCCCGTGTAACGTGGGAGCCGATGAGTACTGAGACGTGCGGATCCATGTGCAAGCTTTTATTAGACAGAGATGTGGTCGTAAAGGGCATGAGTCAAACACTGGCAAACAGGTATATAGAGGGCAAGACAAAGAATATTCCTAGGGGCAAGCATGGATCTTTGATGAGCAAACAATATTCAGAGGGCTAAGCAAGAGGGGTAATCCAGTATCCTGAGCAAAAGGGTCAAAACACGAGTAACATGGCAAGGCAAGGAAAAGATTAAACTATGTAAACTAGAAGCAAAGACAAGACTATGAAAACTAGGAAAAGAGACAAGACTATGAAAACAAGGAACTGAAACAAGACTATGTGTGGCGAGTGGGGCGGGGCCGAGAGGCGTGGGAACGAGGAGTGAGGCCAGGTGTAGTGATTGGAGATGAGCTGCACCTGCGCCCCACCGCCAGTATCGAGTCCCACGTAGGAGATGGAAGGATATAAAACTGGAGTGACGACCGTGAAGGACGAGAGAGGACCAGGGGTCTCATGTATCAACCTTGCGTACGCACAAAAACTTTGCGTACGCCAGCTTTCACGCTCACGGTCGGATGTACTAACAGTGAAATTAACGCAAGAATGTGCGTTCCTCCAAGCCAATTTCATGTCTGGCGTACGTTCATTTCTCATTGTTTTTGTCCGTTGGCGACTCTTACAGGCAATAAAGTGAAGTTGCAAACATTACACAACAAATTGTTCTACAAGTCTCGCACCACCACCTGTGGGAAGCATTGCAATTAATTTGCAATTTATAAAATAATTGACATATATTGTCACACGAGCCTTTTTATAATTATATAAATTATGCAATTAAATAAGAACATATAAAAGCATAACGGTTGAAACAACCCTTAGTCTATGGCAATGGCAGCGTTGGCCTTATTAGACGACATTGCTAATGGCAGAATCAGAAGAGAACGAGTTTTTAGGGACCACAATGATTTTCTGGCCCAGGATGATGACTGGCTTATCAGCCGTTTCAGATTTCCAAGGGCTGTCCTCTTGGAGCTCTGTGCTGAGTTGGGTCCGAATCTAGAGAGAGAGACAATGAGGAGCCACGCAATACCCGTTCCCTTGCAGGTGCTGACAACACTTGGTTTCCTGGCAACTGGTTCTTTCCAAAGGGAACTGGCAGACCGCTCAGGAATAAGCCAGTCGTCTTTGAGCCGGGCAATGCCAGTGGTATGGGACGGGATCATCCGCATGTCTGCCAGGTATATCAGGTTCCCATATGATGCATTTGACCAGCCAAACATTAAAATGCAATTTGCAGCGATAGCCGGTTTTCCTAATGTTATCGGAGCGATCGACTGCACACACATTGCTATAAAGGCGCCATCTGAAGAAGAATTTGCATATGTGAATCGGAAACATTTCCATTCAATAAATGTGCAGATAATATGTGATGCACAAATGCGCCTAACAAATATTGTGGCAAGGTGGCCTGGGTCAACCCATGATTCATACATCCTTACAAACAGCATGGTTGGGATGAGGCTCCAAGCTGGCAGGGTGCGTGATGGGTGGCTTCTTGGTAAGTGCCTTTAAAGTTATGATCCTATCTAATTGGAATTTTTTTTTTTTTTGCATATAATTATTAATTAACCCTTCAGGAGACCGCGGTTATCCACTAAAGACGTGGCTTTTAACCCCCCTCACCAACCCACAAACTGACCGAGAGCGCAGATACAATAATGCCCATTCTCGCACTCGTTCAGTTGTAGAGCGGGCGATTGGGCAGCTGAAATGTCGGTGGCGCTGCCTTGACAGGACTGGGGGGATGTTGTTATACCGCCCTGACAAGGTGTGCCGCATTGTGCTGGCCTGTGGTGTGCTGCACAATGTCGCGCATAGGCATGGCATACCACTTGGTGAGGTGGCAGCACCGCCAGATGACCCCGACCCAGGACCAATTTATGTGCAGCCCAACCAACAAGCCGTTCATGCCCGCCAACATGTGATTGCGACAATATAAATGGTAATCAGAGACAAAAGTTCACTTTTTGACCAATTCCTTTAATGAGTGGCTTATGTCTGTGAGTGCGTCAGTGATATTTTTCAGGTGACTGTTAATTTCCCCGATGGCCATAATGATTTGCTGTTGTGACTCCAAAACAGCATGTGTCAAGACGCGACCAGACGGACGGGCGTCAGCACTGGGGAGAGCACTGGAAACGCTGGGCACAGTGGGCGCTGGCTGCTCAGGAGGGGCGGACTCCGAGTGCCCCTCCTGGGAAGTGGATGTTTCGGCTGTTGCGCCATATGGGTCTAAATAAAAATGCAAATGTTAATTGTAATTTAAGTACGTTCCATTTTTAAGGGGCACACACATTTGCAATAAATGAAATGGATCCGTAAAATCTCTGGTGTATACTTTTGGTTCGCTACACTGAATGCATTTGACAATGAAATATAGGTACGCTATATGTACCAAAGTAAAAACAAACGAGAAATTGGTTACCTTCGTCGCAATCCTGTAAATCGGAGTCTCCCACAGCAGAAGATACTACTCCAGAGAGTAAAGTGTCACCCATAATTGAGGCAACTCTCTGCTCAAAGGGTGTAAGTTCATCGACCCCTTTACCACTGCCTGTCCTGCCCACACTTTGTCGGTGCGCAGCAGTTCTCCGTTTAACGTCCACCTTTATATCAGACCATTTCTTTTTAAGCTCATTTACAGTGCGAATTTCAGATCCCACTGCATTGACGGCTTCAGCCAAACTCTCCCACTCATATTTTTTCCTTTTGTTATTAATTCCAGAGGACAACGTTCCAAATAAAATATGTTTTCTAGTCTCTACCTCCGATAGTAGCACCTCCAATTCACTTTCAGTAAAGTTTCGTTTCTTGCCGCTTGCCTTAGCCATTTTCTTACTGCTATCTTTTGCCAAAGTGGACTCATTACCATATTTAAATTGATTTAATTAGGGGAGGAGACTGGGTGGGGCGTTGTGCTCGTGCATGTGCGCTCAATTTTACGTTAATTGGGATGTACAAAGAGAATATGCGTGGAATCCTTCGTACGCAGAGATTCATACATCTGTTTTTTTTGTGCGTACGCACATTTACAGCTTTGTCCGTACGCAATGTTTTAGTATGAATTCAACGCAAGTCTTTGTACATGAGGCCCCAGGCCTGGGACATTATTTTATGTGTTTGCTTTTTATTTGTGCGCGTCAGTCGCCGTGAGGGGCTGACGCGCTGTTTTGTTTATTTTGAATATTAAAATTATGTTTTGATTGTGCGCCGGTTCCGCCTCCTTCTTCCCGATGAATATGGAGATTTGTATATCGTTACAGTGGTGCCGAAACCCGGGAGAAGGAGGGACGCGCTGCTGAAGATCCCTCGCCGCTGTGGTGAATCCGCGGTGCCCTCGAGCAGGCGAGGTATGTGCCGCCATGGACGCTCGAGGCGGTGGGCTGGAGCGAGTTGCCGGGGACGGGCGAGCTCGCTGCCGACCGCCCACGATATGGAGGGGCGGCTGCCGTCCGTGAGGGAGCGGAGGAGTCGGCGCCGTTCGCCAGGGGGCCGGAGCCTGCCGCCTCCGTGACGGAATCCGGAGGGGCAGGGAACGGGGGACTCCTGCCGCTGCCCAAAATCGGAGGAGCCGTCGCCGTCCACCGGGCGGCGGAGGAGTGTCGTGCCGTCCGCCGAGGGCCGTCCAGTGCCACCGCCGGGCACCGCGGAGGAGATCACCCAGCCGGTGGAGGGCCGAGCAGCAGTGCGTCTGGGAACCGGATTTTTTTTTTCTCCCCTCTCTCATCCCTGTCGCTCCTCCTTCCATCTCCTTTTCTCTCGCCTCGTCTGTCCTACCCCCAGGTTCCCGCAGGTCCCCGTGAGCGGTCCCCCCCGGAGGGAAGGGGGGGGGGGGGAGTAGAGCGCAGTCTCGAGGGTACCCCCCGGCCTGCGAGGGACGATGGGGGTATGTGGCGAGTGGGGCGGGGCCGAGAGGCGTGGGAACGAGGAGTGAGGCCAGGTGTAGTGATTGGAGATGAGCTGCACCTGCCTGATCTGATCTGATCCGAATCTCTCTCTCTCTTTTGCCGAGACTGACTGACACACAGGCAGCCAATCAGCATTCACTGATCCACGTGCAGGCAAATAACCTCCCACAGCGCTCAGTGTGAAGTTGAGAGTGAGTCCATCGGAGCGCTGATGTCGACGCTAAACTTTAACATTGCGTGTCATATATAGCTCCACTCAAGGGTGTTGTGCGTCAATGTAAAAAACCCTTTTTATTCATTGAGTTGTTGTGGTGACAAATAAACAGGTTACTCCCATATAATCCATCTTTGACCACGTCTCTTACCGGACACCCTGTGATGGGTTTCAACCTAACCAGCAACTTACCAAATGAGACTTTGCTATTGAAACAAAACTAATTTTTTCACTCCCCGTGTCTCCCTTATTCTCCAGTTCCACCAGTTTGCCCTAAACCAGCGACTCAGGGTATTCTGTCCTGCCAATTTGACCATGGTCTTCTGATACATTGCCTTATTAAAGGACATCAGAATGTATGACTCCACCTTGGCACTATCTCCCTATCCCCAACTTCAGTCCCAATGGCTCCCCTTAGTCCTATGTCCAACTGGCTTCCCTGGGTCTTCTGTCTCACTGGCTTGGTCTTGGTCCACCATCCCACTTGCTCCTTCTTGGTTTTCCATACCATTAGCTCATCTTGGTCTTCCATCCCACTGGCTCCACCTTGGTCGTCAATCCAATAAGATCCTCCATGGTACACTGTCCCACTGTCTACTCTTGGTCCTCCATCCCACTTTTCCCCCTTGGCCCTTTAATTACATGGATCCACTTTGGGTCTCCATTTTTCCACTGGCTTCCCTTGGTCCTCTGTCCCACCAACTCCATCTTGATCATCTGTCCCAGCAGCTCTGCCTAGGTCCTCCTTCCCCCTGACTCCCTTTGGTCTTCTTTCCCACTGGCTTCAATTGGTCCTTTATCCTACCAGGTCTACCTTGGTCATCTTTCCTACTGGCTCTACCTTGGCCCTTCATCCTACTAGCTCCACCTTGGTCTTCTGTTCGACTGGCTTCCCCTTGGTTCTCCATCCCATAGGGTCAGTCTTTGTCCTCCGTTCAACCCTTTGGTCCTTCATCCAACCAGTTCCAATTTGTTCCTCAGATCCTGCAGCTCTGCTTTGATCCAATGACTTTTGCCAAAATCTCCAGTTTGTCTGGCTCCCACTTAGACTTTACGGATCTGTTTCCTTTACAAGGCCATATCTCCCTACCTACTACTACACACAGTTGCCCTCTACAGGCAACTCTCATTTGCCTTGAAAGATCTTTGTGTTGTTATTTCCTTATCTACTCATATTACTTATAAAGCTGCACTTAGATCATAACCACTCCTCATACTCCTGCAACCATAAAAGTAATATAAATTCATGAAAGCTAGTTTATATATATAAAAAAACTTTTTATATTCAGTAAGTTTACCTGCAATGCACCACAGCTGGAGAGTGGCGTGAGTACTGGTCCATGTGTTTTCTAACCAGGCATCTGAAATCAATGAGGACTTCAGTGGATGCTGGAATTTCATGATCTGGCCACGCGGTGAAGTGGAACTGGCATATGTTACGAGTTTCTTCTGTTTTCACCTACATAATCATATTATTATATATGAATTAATCATATTATTACTGATTTAAGAAAAACAACAAATGAATCATCAATTTCTATATGTTATTGAATAGAGAAATGGTGATATTAGATGCAGGAAGTGTTGCTTCACATTTTTTATTCTGAAGTCTCTTATGATCCAACTCTCCAGGTCTGTCTCTGAGGTGGTTGTCACAGAGATGTTATGATAATTATAAGTTCCAGATGGCCAGTACTTCTCACATTTCATTACCTGGAGAAAATGACAGAGTATTTGTTGACTTTACTGTACATTTACATTTTCACATTTCACTATGTTTCAACATGACTAATAATATTTCAATACTAAATTCTGAAATCACTCATCCCTTCTCGTTGCGTTTGTTCAGCATCACTATAGTGTAGACGTTCTTCTCCCATATCATTCTCCAAAATTCATCCACTGTGGTGGGCAACGGACACTGAGCAGCTATAAACTCTTCTCTTGACTTGTAGCCCTGACCACAAAATGTAAACATACAATCGAAAATTGAAAAACATGCATAGTTGAAACAAACGTCAATTTCTCTTCTGTTTATGTACTCACTGGGACATAGCTGGCATTAATGTAATCATCAAAGGGGCTGCCACATTTTGATAACTTCACTCTTGAAGCATCATCTCAAGAAGGCAAACACAATGCAATTAGTATCAGACAGTTATTCAGTAAAAAAAAAAAAAAAAATAAACGCTAAAAATTATTCTAATTTGGTACAAAGCTTATTAATGGCAATTGATAGTTTTCAGTCACGTGACTGGTTCAAAGACTTGGCGGGCAAAACATCCATAGAACTGCAGCACAAGACTGTCAGTTTCCTTTCTGTTACAATTTAAACGTTTTTAGATCTCCTCTGAATAGAACAATGTTGTGTGAACAAAATGCAAGTTTTGGCCATTAGCAATCCATAAAGCGCCTGTCGCCATATTTCAATCAACTAACAGTGGTACATTCCTAATGTCAATTAATGCGAAAACACTTAAAGTGCTTTAAAACAGTGATACTAAAAGCCCAAAACATGGGTGGCAATGTGCTAAATGATTAAGTTTCTTCTTTATAATGGTGTTCTATGAGAAAATATTTAATATTAAACTTTGGACATTGCATTTATGTTCTGGGTTCAACTGCTTGCCTGTACAAAGTATGCATCTTCAGTAAAGCAAATGCTGAATTTGGCCTTTAAATATCACTGTCTTACTACATTACTACTAAATGCAATCATCCTAAAATAACTGGTAGTCAGTACAGGAAAGATTTATTTTGCTGTTCATGTGGGTGTTCCTGTATGGGTTGGACGTCACATGAAAACTATCAATAACTTATCAGTTATTCTGTCAAGCAAAACTTTTCATATCTTTATGAGGCTTGAAGAAAAACATAATACTACAATAAGGCTAAATTAATAATATAATAATGTAATATATGGATAAATATATATCTAAAGGTGTCAAATGGTGCCTCATGTGCCAAAAAGCTTTTTATGAATGAATGTTAAGTAGTAAAATTCATGAATGTTCAATTTCCAATTTCAATCTGAACCACATTCATACGTGTAACCTAACTAAAAATGTACTTGTTTTTTCTTTACAATGTATCAGTATGAATCATCTGGGTAAAATGTATGTAATTTCATATTCATGCATTTTTTTTTTTTGTATTCATTATAATTCTGCACTATAATTCAGCATATGAACATGCAGTCTTTAGAAGCCTAGTGTGATGTTTCAAAAATTAGTAACAACTATGCTAAAAGGTATTGAAAGCACCTCTTTAATTCCAGTGAGGTCAGACACAACAAAAACAGTGGTGCACATTTTCTGATGGTATTTTCATTGCACTGCTCAAAGAGTCTTTCATTTGCATTGCAGAGAGCTAATGGATTTGGAGCTGGCCATTTCTGTACAATATGCAGTAGTTGGTTTGCTTACAAGGTAACACACTGCCGTCACGATTCTTCTCCTTGTTTTCAATAGCCTGGGCTGCGTTTTTTGACTGTGCCATTCCAATAGCTTTCAACTTCTGCAACAATACAAACCACTTTCTCAGACCTAGACATTAGTTACACTATTAAGTCTGCACAGCATACTATCCCAGTAAGTATGATAAATCTTTACACATATCTCCCATATGTACCTCAAACTCTTCAGCAAAACCATCTGCTTGCTTCCGTTTAAACTGCTCTTCATAATCAACTATTCTCATAGCAGTATTACTGCATACCAAGAAAAAAAGAATCAGTTGTGTAAAATTAAATAGAAAAAAGCTGAAATAATAATCGATAACATTGTTATCTCTGTTAAAAAAACCTATTAATTGCCAAATAAATATATCACACAAAATTACCTAAAAATGTGTAAAGGGATGTCAGGATACTGTTCCTTTGCTTTTCTAGAACAGAAAGTAATAGAGATTTGTTACTAAAATCTAGAGGACTTCTGTATATTGAACTCTATCCAATCATCACTACTCTTGAATATAATGACAACTCACCTTCTTGAATAGAAGAAGAGAATCAGAATGATGATGAAGAGAAAACAGATCGCTGCCAAAGCTACACCAACAATCAGCCAAATGTCCAATTCTGCATGGGAACATGGTAAAATCATTTAAATGTTCCCAAAAGAGATAGTTCAGAAGCCTCTAATATTGTTGTATTAATTATATTAACCCTATCAGATCACTCAGTGACATGCTAGTGTATCAATTCTGTGTTTCACACTGATGTTTTGTGGACTTGAAGTGTATAGGTTTGTTCTGTTCCTGTTTCCAGCTCCCTCTTGTTTGTTTCCAGGTGTGTGTGTGTGTGTATGTGGAAAGACAGATACAAACCTATATGCACTTGTAACTCCAAGTGACATTGTCAAACTGTATATGCAAGAACTGTGCATGAAATTTGTACAAAGAGAAAGAATAGTGATATTTTTTTTTATAATTCTACATACTGGTATATTGTGAGATGCAGAATGTTTCTCCTTCTGTTGATCGATCTGCCGCCACAGCAGTGATGCAGAATGTGTAACTGACTCCAGCAGTCAGACCAGAGATGAGATAGGAGGAAGTGTTAGTAGTTGCACTTGTTTTCTCATCAGTCCATTGTAGTTTAAAGAAATATATATTTCCAGCTGGTTCATCCCATGTCAAAAACACAGATGTTGTTGTGATTTCAGACACTCTGAGATTCCTGATCACATCTGGCTCTGTGTGGGGAAAGAAGAAAAAAGTATAAATGCTGGTGAAAGAGAAATTAATAAAGATATAGAAATTATACTTTGGAACATAACTTATTTAGAGAGAAGGCTTGGATTTTATAGCAATTTTAGAGTAAAACCTGTTGTGTAAAATATTTATTAAAGTAAAATAAAATTAGTACAGTGTATTTTCTTTACAATAAATTTAAACTTTAATTTTTTTTTTTTTTTTTTTTTTTTTTTTTTTTTTTACAATCTTCTAATCAGCTTCTTTAAAAAAGAGACCAACCTTAGGTCTGTATTCTAAAGTGTTCATACATTAAAGCAATTTAAGTGTGAATAGTGCACTTTAATGCCAATTATTTTTAAAATGGGAGTTAGGGGGGTGACAGTTAAGGGGTTAAAGCAAGTAAATGTGAATTTATTTCAAGGCTGAAATTTCAGAAGATTCATTCAGATTAAGCCTCCAATCAGAGGTCTTACTGGTATACAGTGAAATCTGATTGGCTCTCCCTTCGGTCACATGATCAGCTGCAACTGCAAACACTCTGAATGTGTACTGTGCTCCAGGAGTCAGATGATCTATTTTGATGGAGGTGTTTTCAGTAGTCACATTGTTATTTTCATATTCTACATGGTAACAAGAGCTTTGGCCATATGGTTTAGTCCAGTTTAGTAAAACAGAGGATGCTGTAATATCATCAGCTGTGAGGTTCATAATGATGTCAGGTTCTGTGAGTAAAAATGACAGACATTTAAGGATTAATATGTGAATATTAAAACTTATAAAGACTCATCATAAAAAGTATAAAACATACTCGTATGTTTTGAGGTAACCACTGCTTCTCCTTCTGTTGATTTATCTGCTGCAACAGCTGTGATGATAAATGTGTAATTGACTCCAGCAGTCAGATCAGTGATGTTATACCATGTGTTATTGGTTGTTACATGATTAGATGTTTTCTCATCAGTCCAGTTAAGTTTAAAGAAAGATCTATTTCCAGCTGGTTCATCCCATGTCAGAAACACAGATGATGTTGTGATTTCAGACACTCTCAGATACTTGATCACATCTGGCTCTGTGTGGGGAGAGAAGAGCAACTAATATGTGTTGCTGATTTTATTTTTTTATTCTTTCTTCTTAACAGTATATTAAGACTGAGCCTTTTGTTCTGGTTCAGGGAGTTTGTTGAGTGCTTTGTAAAGGGTTCACAGGTTTATTTGAATTAAAGCTTTTATTATTTATATTATTTCCATCAAAAAACATAATAATCTTAATACTTAAAGGGTTACTCCACCCCAAAATGAAAATGTTGTCATTAATCACTTACCCTCCTTGTCTTTCCAAACCCATAAAAGCTTTCCTGCAGCACCGTAGTGCCATTTTGAAGAAAATCCTCTGAACACAAAGCAGCTTAAACTCTTCTGTTTCAGCCGCGACTCAAAGATACATTTTCTACATGTATTTATGCTTTGATTTGAACAAAAACAGCACATCTGTGCAGCATTTCTGACACAGAAGAGCGTAATCTGTCTGCGTTCAAAATCTCCAAAATGGCGCTACGGTGATGCGGAGAGACACGGAGGAGACAAATTGTTGAATAAAGTTATTTTTGTATTCTTTGCTTACAAAAATTATTCATTACGTTCATAACGTTACAGTTGAATCACTGATGGCAGATAGACTATTCTGATAATGTATTTTATACTTTTTTTTTTACTTTGACAGTGTAAGTTACTTGGCAGTCAAATGGACAGTAACAAGCAATGGAACTTTTTGTTTTGAAAGACATGGGGGTAAGCAATTAATGACAACATTTTCAATTTGGGGCGGAGTATTCCTTTAACACAAACTAAGATGCAGAACAGTTTTTTAATGAAGTACACATTGAGTCACACCCTTACTTAAAATTTACTCTGTAACAGGAGTTTTTGATGGAGATTTGTACAAAAAGAAAAGCAACATTATATATATATATATATATATATATATATATATATATATATATATATATATATACAGTACAGTACAGACCAAAAGTTTGGACACACCTTCTCATTCAAAGAGTTTTCTTTTTTTTCATGACTATGAAAATTGTAGAGTCACACTGAAGGCATCAAGGGCTATTTGATCAAGAAGGAGAGTGATGGGGTGCTGCGCCAGATGACCTGGCCTCCACAGTCACCGGACCTGAACCCAGTCGAGATGGTTTAGGGGTGAGCTGGACCGCAGACAGAAGGCAAAAGGGCCAACAAGTGCTAAGCATCTCTCGGGGAACTCCTTCAAGACTGTTGGAAGACCATTTCAGGTGACTACCTCTTGAAGCTCATCAAGAGAATGCCAAGAGTGTGCAAAGCAGTAATCAAAGCAAAAGGTGGCTACTTTGAAGAACCAAGAATATGACATATTTTCAGTTGTTTCACACTTTTTTGTTATGTATGTAATTCCATATATATTTCCACATGTGTTAATTCATAGTTTTGATGCCTTCAGTGTGAATCTACAATTTTCATAGTCATGAAAATAAAGAAAACTCTTTGAATGAGAAGGTGTGTCCAAACTTTTGTGGTCTGTATATATATATATATATATATATATATACTGTATATATAAAATGTAGATCCTGAATGCTCCTGAATGCAATATATAATATTTTACATACCAGTATATTTGCAGATGCAGAAAGGTTCACTTTCGTCTACATTATGTGCAGTAAGAGCAGTGATACATAATGTGTAATTTACTCCAGCAGTCAGTCTAGTGATGTTATAGTAAGTGTTAATAGTTGCTGAATATCCATTTATTTGATCACCAGTCCATTGGATTTTAAAGAAAGATCTATTTCCAAATGGCTCATCCCATGTCAGAAACACAGATGATGTTGTGATTTCAGACACTCTGAGATTCTTGATCACATTTGGCTCTGTGTGAGGAGAGAAGGACGAATCATAAATGTCGGTGAGAGATGGAGTTAAAACATGTGAGATTGATACAATTGGGAATTCATAAAGCAATTGTAGAATTTGTAGACGCTTAAGATGTTGCTTTACAGGCCCTTTCAGTTGGTCACTCTCAATGTCACGTCGGTGACCGACGAAATGGGGATATCACTTCAATAGACCAATCTACTTCGAGTGTAAACTAAATGAGCCAATGCACCTTGGCATGGAATTACTGCATCCAGCTGCTGCTGATCACAGCGTGAGTATAATAGGGCAGCAGGTGCAATTCATACCAGCTTTTCGCTTCTGAGCCGAGTGTAAGTATCGGTCTGCTCAACTGTGTCTGCTGTGAACTATGAGTTCAGCACGCTCTCTGAAGCTTAGTGTGTTGGCGCGATAGCACTTAATCGGTGGTCGATGGTCATTTCTTCTTAGAAAGGATCTACTGACTTAGAGACGGGGCACTGTATGGCACCCTTGTCCAGATCTTTGGAAACTCCATGTCTCGTCCCTGGTCAGGACGCGGAGGCTCAAGGTGACCTACCTCTGCAGGTAGTGAACACCATCACTTCGGCAAGAGCACCGTCTAAGAGACACACGCCTTGAAGTGGAACCTCTTTGTCAAGTGGTGTTCTTCTCACCAAGAAAACCCACAAAGATGCCCGATTGCGGTTGTGCTTTCCTTTTTGCAGCAAGGGCAGACCCTCAAAGTCTAGGTTGATGCTATTGCTGCATACCATGACCCCGTGAATGGGAAGTCTTTAGGTAAGCATGACGTAGTCATAAGTTCAAATCCTTCCCAGCCCCTCTCTATACCCTCTTGGGACCTGACACTAGTGCTAAAATCACTACAACTAGGCCCATTTGAGCCTTTGCAGTCAGTTGAGCTAAAGTTTCTTTCATTGAAAACTCTGCTCCTGCTTGCACTGGCCTCCAAAGGGTAGGGGATCTGCATGCATTTTCAGTAGACGATTCCTGCCTAGAGTTTGGGCCAGCAGACACCCAGGAAATATTGAATGCCCAAGGTTCCCACTACACCCTTTAGACTTAGTGGTGTAGCTGCAAGCATTTCCCCTGGAGAAGGCAGACCTAGCCCTGGCTTTGCTCGGTCTCATCCGGAGATAGGGATAAGGAATGCCATCTCTAAGCAGAGGATGGCCCACTGGATTGTGGATGTCATAACCCTGGCTTATCAGGCACAGGGTGTGCCCTGCCCATTCAGGTTGCGTGCTCACTCAACTAGAAGTGTTGCATCCTCCTAGATATATGTAGAGCTGAGGACTGGGCTACCCCTAACAAGTTCACTAGGTTTTGTAGCCTGCGTGTAGAGCCGGTATCCTCCTGTGTTCTCACCTCAAACGGGTAGTGGCACTGAGAGGCCCCAGTTAGTGTTGGCTTGCTAAAACTACTCCAGAGTGTCCGTACTGTAGACCCTGTTGAGATCCTCCATCACTCTAGGCAGCTGGATGCAGTGCATTGAAGCAGTCATTTCTGCAAGAGGATTCCGTACCAAGTATTGAGTGCATAACTGAACATATTTATTTGTTAACACTTTTTTGTATTAAAAACAATTTTCTTTTATTGGTCGGATGAAATATGCAATTGTTTTGAGAATTTTGGGTTTTCATGAGCTGTATGCCAAAATCATCAGTATTAAAACAATAAAAGACCTGAAATATTTCAGTTGGTGTGCAATGAATCTAAAATATATGAAAGTTTAATTTTTATCATTACATTATGGAAAATAATGAACTTTTATCACAATATGCTAATTTTTTGAGAAGGACCTGTATAGTCCACGGTACAGCCTTAGAGCCTGTGTTTCCCCGGCAGACTTCTGCGTTCCCAAGAGGGTTTTAAACAACTCAAATTACTTCCACAGTGTCCCTGTTCCAAGCAGAACGGGTACGTTTTCCCAGTGTTATCCAATCTCACCCAGTGAGGTAGTGCTTTGACAATGGTGAGTAGAACTACTTGTTCCGAGCCCCGGCCTACACTTAATAGGGGCGCAGGCGGCTCGCACAGGGCAATGGAAGGGGCAGCACCCATGGCAGTTTGGTAGGGATCCCAATTTTGACAGTCACCTACGTGGTGAAGAGAGTGACCAATTGAAAGGGAACGTCTTGGTTACATATAGTAACCCTTGATCCCTGAAGGAGGGAACAGAGACTGTTGGCTGTCCTGTCGCCATGGTTGCTGTACCGTCGCTGAGCCACCGGGTCATCAGCTTGGCTCCTCAGAGAAAACCTGGTATGAATTGCACCTGCTGCCTTATTATACTCATGCAGTGATCAGCGGCAGCTGGATGCAATAATTGCATGCCAATGTGCATTGGCTCGTTTAGTTTACACACGAAGTAGATTGGTCTATTGAGGTGATATCCAAATTTTCTGCAAAAAGGCAAATAAATGTGAGATGACTTAAGGTCCAGAAGATTAATTCAGATAAACATCCAATCAGAGGTCTTACTGGTATACAGTGAAATCTGATTGGCTCTCCCTTCGGTCACATGATCAGTTGCAACTGCAAAAACTCTGAATTTGTACTGTGCTCCAGGAGTCAGATGATCTATTTTGATGGAGGTATTTTCAGTAGTCGCATTGTTATTTTCATATTCTACACGGTAACAAGAGCTTTGGCCATATGGTTTAATCCAGTTTAGTAAAACAGAGGATGCTGTAATATCATCAGCTGTCAGGTTCATAATGATGTCAGGCTCTGTGAGTGAAAATGACAGACATTTAGGAATTAATAAGTGAATATTGAAAATGTAACATAGTGAAGATTTAAATATATGAATGGCACAAGTCAATATGAATATCCAGCTAGAGAGATCAGAAAACATTTAAGTTGAAAACATACTAGTATATTTAGAGGTAACCACTGATTCTCCTTCTGTTGATTTATCTGCTGCAACAGCTGTGATGATAAATGTGTAATTGACTCCAGCAGTCAGATCAGTGATGTTATACCATGTGTTATTGGTTGTTACATGATTAGATGTTTTCTCATCAGTCCAGTTAAGTTTAAAGAAAGATCTATTTCCAGCTGGTTCATCCCATGTCAGAAACACAGATGATGTTGTGATTTCAGACACTCTCAGATACTTGATCACATCTGGCTCTGTGTGGGGAGAGAAGAGCAACTAATATGTGTTGCTGATTTTATTTTTTTATTCTTTCTTCTTAACAGTATATTAAGACTGAGCCTTTTGTTCTGGTTCAGGGAGTTTGTTGAGTGCTTTGTAAAGGGTTCACAGGTTTATTTGAATTAAAGCTTTTATTATTTATATTATTTCCATCAAAAAACATAATAATCTTAATACTTAAAGGGTTACTCCACCCCAAAATGAAAATGTTGTCATTAATCACTTACCCTCCTTGTCTTTCCAAACCCATAAAAGCTTTCCTGCAGCACCGTAGTGCCATTTTGAAGAAAATCCTCTGAACACAAAGCAGCTTAAACTCTTCTGTTTCAGCCGCGACTCAAAGATACATTTTCTACATGTATTTATGCTTTGATTTGAACAAAAACAGCACATCTGTGCAGCATTTCTGACACAGAAGAGCGTAATCTGTCTGCGTTCAAAATCTCCAAAATGGCGCTACGGTGATGCGGAGAGACACGGAGGAGACAAATTGTTGAATAAAGTTATTTTTGTATTCTTTGCTTACAAAAATTATTCATTACGTTCATAACGTTACAGTTGAATCACTGATGGCAGATAGACTATTCTGATAATGTATTTTATACTTTTTTTTTTACTTTGACAGTGTAAGTTACTTGGCAGTCAAATGGACAGTAACAAGCAATGGAACTTTTTGTTTTGAAAGACATGGGGGTAAGCAATTAATGACAACATTTTCAATTTGGGGCGGAGTATTCCTTTAACACAAACTAAGATGCAGAACAGTTTTTTAATGAAGTACACATTGAGTCACACCCTTACTTAAAATTTACTCTGTAACAGGAGTTTTTGATGGAGATTTGTACAAAAAGAAAAGCAACATTATATATATATATATATATATATATATATATATATATATATATATATATATATATATATATACAGTACAGTACAGACCAAAAGTTTGGACACACCTTCTCATTCAAAGAGTTTTCTTTTTTTTCATGACTATGAAAATTGTAGAGTCACACTGAAGGCATCAAGGGCTATTTGAGCAAGAAGGAGAGTGATGGGGTGCTGCGCCAGATGACCTGGCCTCCACAGTCACCGGACCTGAACCCAGTCGAGATGGTTTAGGGGTGAGCTGGACCGCAGACAGAAGGCAAAAGGGCCAACAAGTGCTAAGCATCTCTCGGGGAACTCCTTCAAGACTGTTGGAAGACCATTTCAGGTGACTACCTCTTGAAGCTCATCAAGAGAATGCCAAGAGTGTGCAAAGCAGTAATCAAAGCAAAAGGTGGCTACTTTGAAGAACCAAGAATATGACATATTTTCAGTTGTTTCACACTTTTTTGTTATGTATGTAATTCCATATATATTTCCACATGTGTTAATTCATAGTTTTGATGCCTTCAGTGTGAATCTACAATTTTCATAGTCATGAAAATAAAGAAAACTCTTTGAATGAGAAGGTGTGTCCAAACTTTTGTGGTCTGTATATATATATATATATATATATATATACTGTATATATAAAATGTAGATCCTGAATGCTCCTGAATGCAATATATAATATTTTACATACCAGTATATTTGCAGATGCAGAAAGGTTCACTTTCGTCTACATTATGTGCAGTAAGAGCAGTGATACATAATGTGTAATTTACTCCAGCAGTCAGTCTAGTGATGTTATAGTAAGTGTTAATAGTTGCTGAATATCCATTTATTTGATCACCAGTCCATTGGATTTTAAAGAAAGATCTATTTCCAAATGGCTCATCCCATGTCAGAAACACAGATGATGTTGTGATTTCAGACACTCTGAGATTCTTGATCACATTTGGCTCTGTGTGAGGAGAGAAGGACGAATCATAAATGTCGGTGAGAGATGGAGTTAAAACATGTGAGATTGATACAATTGGGAATTCATAAAGCAATTGTAGAATTTGTAGACGCTTAAGATGTTGCTTTACAGGCCCTTTCAGTTGGTCACTCTCAATGTCACGTCGGTGACCGACGAAATGGGGATATCACTTCAATAGACCAATCTACTTCGAGTGTAAACTAAATGAGCCAATGCACCTTGGCATGGAATTACTGCATCCAGCTGCTGCTGATCACAGCGTGAGTATAATAGGGCAGCAGGTGCAATTCATACCAGCTTTTCGCTTCTGAGCCGAGTGTAAGTATCGGTCTGCTCAACTGTGTCTGCTGTGAACTATGAGTTCAGCACGCTCTCTGAAGCTTAGTGTGTTGGCGCGATAGCACTTAATCGGTGGTCGATGGTCATTTCTTCTTAGAAAGGATCTACTGACTTAGAGACGGGGCACTGTATGGCACCCTTGTCCAGATCTTTGGAAACTCCATGTCTCGTCCCTGGTCAGGACGCGGAGGCTCAAGGTGACCTACCTCTGCAGGTAGTGAACACCATCACTTCGGCAAGAGCACCGTCTAAGAGACACACGCCTTGAAGTGGAACCTCTTTGTCAAGTGGTGTTCTTCTCACCAAGAAAACCCACAAAGATGCCCGATTGCGGTTGTGCTTTCCTTTTTGCAGCAAGGGCAGACCCTCAAAGTCTAGGTTGATGCTATTGCTGCATACCATGACCCCGTGAATGGGAAGTCTTTAGGTAAGCATGACGTAGTCATAAGTTCAAATCCTTCCCAGCCCCTCTCTATACCCTCTTGGGACCTGACACTAGTGCTAAAATCACTACAACTAGGCCCATTTGAGCCTTTGCAGTCAGTTGAGCTAAAGTTTCTTTCATTGAAAACTCTGCTCCTGCTTGCACTGGCCTCCAAAGGGTAGGGGATCTGCATGCATTTTCAGTAGACGATTCCTGCCTAGAGTTTGGGCCAGCAGACACCCAGGAAATATTGAATGCCCAAGGTTCCCACTACACCCTTTAGACTTAGTGGTGTAGCTGCAAGCATTTCCCCTGGAGAAGGCAGACCTAGCCCTGGCTTTGCTCGGTCTCATCCGGAGATAGGGATAAGGAATGCCATCTCTAAGCAGAGGATGGCCCACTGGATTGTGGATGTCATAACCCTGGCTTATCAGGCACAGGGTGTGCCCTGCCCATTCAGGTTGCGTGCTCACTCAACTAGAAGTGTTGCATCCTCCTAGATATATGTAGAGCTGAGGACTGGGCTACCCCTAACAAGTTCACTAGGTTTTGTAGCCTGCGTGTAGAGCCGGTATCCTCCTGTGTTCTCACCTCAAACGGGTAGTGGCACTGAGAGGCCCCAGTTAGTGTTGGCTTGCTAAAACTACTCCAGAGTGTCCGTACTGTAGACCCTGTTGAGATCCTCCATCACTCTAGGCAGCTGGATGCAGTGCATTGAAGCAGTCATTTCTGCAAGAGGATTCCGTACCAAGTATTGAGTGCATAACTGAACATATTTATTTGAAGGTTGACACTTTTTTGTATTAAAAACAATTTTCTTTTATTGGTCGGATGAAATATGCAATTGTTTTGAGAATTTTGGGTTTTCATGAGCTGTATGCCAAAATCATCAGTATTAAAACAATAAAAGACCTGAAATATTTCAGTTGGTGTGCAATGAATCTAAAATATATGAAAGTTTAATTTTTATCATTACATTATGGAAAATAATGAACTTTTATCACAATATGCTAATTTTTTGAGAAGGACCTGTATAGTCCACGGTACAGCCTTAGAGCCTGTGTTTCCCCGGCAGACTTCTGCGTTCCCAAGAGGGTTTTAAACAACTCAAATTACTTCCACAGTGTCCCTGTTCCAAGCAGAACGGGTACGTTTTCCCAGTGTTATCCAATCTCACCCAGTGAGGTAGTGCTTTGACAATGGTGAGTAGAACTACTTGTTCCGAGCCCCGGCCTACACTTAATAGGGGCGCAGGCGGCTCGCACAGGGCAATGGAAGGGGCAGCACCCATGGCAGTTTGGTAGGGATCCCAATTTTGACAGTCACCTACGTGGTGAAGAGAGTGACCGATTGAAAGGGAACGTCTTGGTTACATATAGTAACCCTTGATCCCTGAAGGAGGGAACAGAGACTGTTGGCTGTCCTGTCGCCATGGTTGCTGTACCGTCGCTGAGCCACCGGGTCATCAGCTTGGCACCTCAGAGAAAACCTGGTATGAATTGCACCTGCTGCCTTATTATACTCATGCAGTGATCAGCGGCAGCTGGATGCAATAATTGCATGCCAATGTGCATTGGCTCGTTTAGTTTACACACGAAGTAGATTGGTCTATTGAGGTGATATCCAAATTTTCTGCAAAAAGGCAAATAAATGTGAGATGACTTAAGGTCCAGAAGATTAATTCAGATAAACATCCAATCAGAGGTCTTACTGGTATACAGTGAAATCTGATTGGCTCTCCCTTCGGTCACATGATCAGTTGCAACTGCAAAAACTCTGAATTTGTACTGTGCTCCAGGAGTCAGATGATCTATTTTGATGGAGGTATTTTCAGTAGTCGCATTGTTATTTTCATATTCTACACGGTAACAAGAGCTTTGGCCATATGGTTTAATCCAGTTTAGTAAAACAGAGGATGCTGTAATATCATCAGCTGTCAGGTTCATAATGATGTCAGGCTCTGTGAGTGAAAATGACAGACATTTAGGAATTAATAAGTGAATATTGAAAATGTAACATAGTGAAGATTTAAATATATGAATGGCACAAGTCAATATGAATATCCAGCTAGAGAGATCAGAAAACATTTAAGTTGAAAACATACTAGTATATTTAGAGGTAACCACTGATTCTCCTTCTGTTGATTTATCTGCTGCAACAGCCGTGATGATAAATGTGTAATTGACTCCAGCAGTCAAATCAGTGATGTTATACCATGTGTTATTGGTTGTTACATGATTAGATGTTTTCTCATCAGTCCAATTAAGTTTAAATAAAGATCTATTTCCAAATGGTTCATCCCATGTCAGAAACACAGATGATGTTGTGATTTTGGTCACTTTCAGATTCTTGATCACATCTGGCTCTGTGTTGGGAGAGAAGGACGAATCATAAATGCTGGTGAGAGATGGATGTAAAACATGAGATTGATACAATTAGGAATTCATAAAGCACTTGTAGAATTTGTAAGATGTTGCTGTACAGTTTTCTGCAATAAGCAAGTAAATGTGAGAAGACTGAAGGTCCAGAAGATTTATTCAGATTAAACATCCAATCAGAGGTCTTACTGGTATACAGTGAAATCTGATTGCCTCTCCCCTCGGTCACATGATCAGCTGCAACTGCAAACACTCTGAATGTGTACTTTGCTCCAGGAGTCAGATGATCTATTTTGATGGATGTGTTTTCAGTAGTCACATTGTTATTTTCATATTCTACACGGTAACAAGAGCTTTGGCCATATGGTTTAGTCCAATTTAGTAAAACAGAGGATGATGTAATATGATCAGATGTCAGGTTCATAATGATGTCAGGTTCTGTGAGTAAAAATGACAGACATTTAGGAATTAAAATGTTAATATTTAAAACTTACCATAGTGAAGATATAAATACATGAAAGGCACAAGTCAATCTGAAGTATATTTACTAGTATATTTAGAGGTAACCACTGATTCTCCTTCTGTTGATTTATCTGCTGCAACAGCTGTGATGATAAATGTGTAATTGACTCCAGCAGTCAAATCAGTGATGTTATACCATGTTTTATTTGTTGTTACATGATTAGATGTTTTCTCATCAGTCCAATTAAGTTTAAATAAAGATCTATTTCCAAATGGTTCATCCCATGTCAGAAACACAGACGATGTTGTGATTTCGGTCACTTTGAGATTCTTGATCATATCTGGCTCTGTGTGAGGAGAGAACAGCAAATTATTAGTCATAACGAATTAAAGAAACTGTTAGAACAATGCTATTATAAATTATTATATTACTTTATATTATAATATTCCAGGTACATCAATGAGATGTAATTGTACATCCTTCCACTAATATAGCAAAAGTCATTTGGCAGCAATGCTAAAATCTCAGAAATTTAATCAAAAGCAAAACTAAAAAAAAATGATTTAACATATCCATTTTAAAATAGTAATTGTTTGTGTGTCCAAAGTTAGGCTCATGGAGTACATAAAGAACAAATGTTTTGAAAGTCTACTTACTGGTCCATGCTGAGATACAGACAGATTCACTTTCTGTTGATTTATCTGCCGCCACAGCAGTGATGCAGAATGTGTAATTGACTCCAGAAGTCAGACCAGAGATGAGATAGGAGGAAGTGTTAGTAGTTTCTATTGCATTTCTGATCAAGTCAAATTTCTGATCGGTCCAATTAAGTTTAAAGAAAGATCTATTTCCAAATGGTTCATCCCATGTCAGAAACACAGATGATGTTCTGATTTCAGACACTCTGAGATTCTTGATCACATCTGGCTCTGTGTGAGGAGAGAAGGATGAATCATAAATGCTGGTGAGAGATGGATGTAAAAAAATGAGATTGAAACAATTAGGAATTCATAAAGCACTTGTAGAATTTGTAGGTGCTTAAGATGTTGCTGTACAGTTCCTCTTCAGGAACTTGTGCTGCGTCGAACAATGCTTTGGGGAACGTGCTTAGCGTGAGCGACTCTGAATATTGTGTGTAATCAGTCCAATGGAAGAGCGTGACGTCACAGGCAGGGGGACGTAAGCGACCAGGAAGCTATAAAAGAACGTGCCGCGCAGCTTTGCGTCTTTCAGCAAGCGCTCTGTGTGTGAATGTCACTTGTTTGTCTTGTGAGTCTTATTTACTGTTGTCTGTCCAGTTAGAGCTCCAAGTCATGCTGAAAAGCAGGGCGAAATCTAAGCATAGTGATGACGATTCCAAATCACATTATAGGTTGTGTGTTCCTCCCTGCCTGCGATATATAACAGGTGGGGATACAAGGAGCTGGGAGCGAAGCACGCTGAGTCGGCTCTCGAGGGGGCCGACTGTCCACACTGTGAGCGTATGTTGGTGTGGCTGCTTCGTTCCCGGAGGGCCCTCCTCGAGGAGGGGGCCTTCAACAGCATTCCCCTGCGGTTCTGGTCCCGCTTCTGCCGAGGCAGAACGGCGGCTGCACTCGTGGGGTTCGCAAGTGGATTTGGTGGAGGGAATGGAGACGGGCCAGTCCCTACCTCCTTCCACTTCCGCCAGATCCGGCGCCCAATCCCTGGAGTCGGAAGCACGCTCAGCGGATCCTTTCACCCAGGAAGAGGGATCGACGATCCGCCTCTCTTCCTCCGAGGAGGTCGTTGTGGAGTCGGTCAACACGGATTCGCCACCCCATTCGCCGCAATATGAGGAGCTCTTGGAGGTGGTTACTCGCGGTGGCCAAATTAAGCATTGAGTGGCCCGCCGAAAAAAACGACCGAACCGCAGCGAAGCAAGCTCGATGAATGCTCACGAGCTATCTGTCCCCCAGCGCAGCATCGTCTCTGAAGGCCCCGGCATTGCCCTCAAAGCCACTTTGGTCGGCTTTGGTGTGCAAAGGGTATGCGGCTGCAGGTCAGGCTGGTGCGTGTCTGCACACCATGGCGGTATTACAGGCGTACCAAGCCGACCTGCTTAAAGAGCTAGATGAGGGAGAGGATATCAAGTCTCATGATATTTCAGAACTAAGAAGGACTGCTGATCTCTCCCTCCACGCCCGAACTACGGTGGCCGCGGAGAGGCACTTATGGTTGACCCTGTGTGATATGAAAGAGTGGGACAGGGTCTGCCTCATGGACGCCCTGATCCAGCCGACTGGCCTGTTTGGCGACGCAGTCAATTCTGTTGTTGACAAGTTTCAGGAGGCCTGCAAACAAGTGGCGGCGTTCCATAAGTTCCTCCCTCGTCGCTCTCTCAGAGCATCTGGGCAGGAGATGCCCCAGCCGCACCCTAGCTCCTCGTATCGCGAGGCCCAGAAACAGAGCGAGGACTTCTAAGCCTAAACAAGATCTTAGGGCAGTCATAGAAGCCAAGAAGTCCTCGGCCAAGAAACCCTGACGCCAAAGGGTTTCAGAGGGCAGCCTCTGCTGGGGTAGAGCGGTACACACCGCAGTACACGGTGCCCGTCTCACCTCAGCGCACTCTGGGGGCCGATCTGCCAACCTTGCCAGTGTTCCAGGGTGCAGCGGTCCCCAGCGAGCATCGGTCTCAGTATCTGAGACTCTCGCCGCCCCTGCGGGGGCCTCTTACACCAGAAGTCAGTCTTGAGAGACTGATTCCCTTAGTAGATTATTTAGCAGCGTGGAAACTACTGCCAAATGTATCTCAATGGGTCCTGCACACAGTAGAAAAAGGCTACCGTATTCAGTTCTGTACTGGGCTGCCAAAATTCAACGGGGTCATCCCGACGATAGTCGGCCCCAGGCAGGGTCTGGTTATGGAACAGGAAGTGAAAACCCTATTAGAGAAGGAGGACATCCAGGTGGTCCCTCCTCAAGACAGGGAGTCTGGATTTTACAGCCGATATTTCATAGTTCCAAAGAAGGATAGGGGGTTGCGTCAGATTATAGACTTGAGGGTCTTAAATTGTTCAGTTATGAGATTGAAGTTCAAAATGCTCACAATCATGCATGTTGTAGCTCAGATCAGGTCCGAGGACTGGTTTGTCACAATAGATCTCAAAGATGCATACTTCCACATATCCATCCTTCCACAACACAGGAAGTTTCTGAGGTTCGCTTTCGGGGGCGAATCTTATCAATATCGAGTACTTCCCTTCGGCCTTGCACTCTCACCCTGCACATTCACAAAATGTGTAGACGCAGCTCTGGTCCCACTGCGCATACAGGGCATCCGCATACTCAACTATATTGACCTTTTTGCGACTCAAGAGACATCACAATGTCCCCTTTGGTTCTCGTTAGTTCATCCAGCTCCTCTGGGACTGAAGGCTCCTCTGTTTCCCAAAGCATTGTTCAACGCAGCGTCTCATTCCCTCGAGGAACTAGGGTTACATACGTAACCTAGAGACGTTTTCTGCAATAAGCAAGTAAATGTGAGAAGACTGAAGGTCCAGAAGATTCACTCAGATTAAACATCATATCAGAGGTCTTACTGGTGTACAGTGAAATATTATTGGCTCTCCCCTTGGTCACATGATCAGTTGCAACTGCAAACACTCTGAATGTGTACTTTGCTCCAGGAGTCAGATGATCTATTTTGATGGATGTGTTTTCAGTAGTCACATTGTTATTTTCATATTCTACATGGTAACAAGAGCTTTGGCCATATGGTTTAGTCCAGTTTAGTAAAACAGAGGATGCTGTAATATCATCAGCTGTCAGGTTCATAATAATGTCAGGCTCTGTGAGTAAAAATGACAGACATTTAGGAATTAATATGTGAATATTGAAAACTTAACATAGTGAAGATTTAAATATATGAATGGCACAAGTCAATATGAATATCCAGCTAGAGAGATCAGAAAACATTTAAGTTGAAAACATACTAGTATATTTAGAGGTAACCACTGATTCTCCTTCTGTTGATTTATCTGTTGCAACAGCTGTGATGATAAATGTGTAATTGACTCCAGCAGTCAAATCAGTGATGTTATACCATGTGTTATTTGTTGTTACATGATTAGATGTTTTCTCATCAGTCCAATTAAGTTTTAAAAAAGATATATTTCCAAATGGTTCATCCCATGTCAGAAACACAGACGATGTTGTGATTTCGGTCACTTTGAGATTCTTGATCATATCTGGCTCTGTGTGAGGAGAGAAGGACGAATCATAAATGCTCGTGAGAGATGGATGTAAAACATGAGATTGATACAATTAGGAATTCATAAAGCACTTTGAATTTTTAGGTGCTTAAGATGTTGCTGTACAGTTTTCTGCAATAAGCAAGTAAATGTGAGAAGACTGAAGGTCCAGAAGATTTATTTCGATTAAACATCCAATCAGAGGTCTTACTGGTATACAGTGAAATCTGATTGTCTCTCCCCTTGGTCACATGATCAGCTGCAACTGCAAACACTCTGAATGTGTACTGTGCTCCAGGAGTCAGATGATAAATTTTGATGGAGGTGTTTTCAGTAGTCGCATTGTTATTTTCATATTCTACACGGTAACGAGAGCTTTGGCCATATGGTTTAGTCCAGTTTAGTAAAACAGAGGATGCTGTAATATCATCAGCTGTCAGGTTCATAATGATGTCAGGCTCTGTGAGTAAAAATGACCAACAATGAAGATTTAAATATATGAAATTCATCAGTCAATATGAATATCCAGCGAGGGGAATCAGGAAACATTTAAGTTGAAAACATACTAGTATATTTAGAGGTAACCACTGCTTCTCCTTCTGTTGATTTATCTGCTGCAACAGCTGTGATGATAAATGTGTAATTGACTCCAGCAGTCAAATCAGTGATGTTATACCATGTGTTATTTGTTGTTACATGATTAGATGTTTTCTCATCAGTCCAATTAAGTTTTAAAAAAGATATATTTCCAAATGGTTCATCCCATGTCAGAAACACAGACGATGTTGTGATTTCGGTCACTTTGAGATTCTTGATCATATCTGGCTCTGTGTGAGGAGAGAACAGCAAATTATTAGTCATAACGAATTAAAGCAACTGTTAGAACAAAGCTATTATAAATTATTATATTACTTTATATTATAATATTACAGGTACATCAATGATATGTAATTGTACATCCTTCCACTAATATAGCAAAATTCAGTTGGAAGCAATGCTAAAATCTCAGAAATGTACTACTAATTTATGAGAAAATCTCATAAAATGTTAGAACACATCCTATTTAAAATAGTAATTGTTTTTGGGTCAGAAGTTAAACACTCAGAGTAAATAAACAAAGGACAAATTTTTTGAAATTCTACTTACTGGTCCATGCTGAGATACAGACAGATTCACTTTCTGTTGATTGATCTGCCGCCACAGCAGTGATGCAGAATGTGTAACTGACTCCAGAAGTCAGACCAGTGATGAGATAGGAGGAAGTGTTAGTAGTTGCAGTTGTTTTATCATCAGTCCACTGGATTTTAAAGAAAGATCTAGATCCAGTTGGTTCTTCCCATGTCAGAAACACACATGATGTTGTGATTTCAGACACTAGGAGGTCCCTGATCAAAGCTGGCTCTGTGTAAGCAAAGAAGAAAAACATGATTTTAGCTTAATTTTTTGAGAACAAAATTGCCAAAGTAGTCAATATTTTTTTTTTGATTTCATTTGGAAAAAGAAATCTCATAAATGAAAAAAAAAAGAGGTGAGCTCTAATTTTAAAGTGGAAGGAGGTGATTTTTTTTCTGACATGATAAACAGGTTTAAAATTGGCTTAAAAGAGGTCTTGCCAATCCAAGATCCATTAGGTACTCGATCCACAACCAAATATTTGGAAAAATTGGTAGCCTTTCCTTTATTTTAAACTGCAACTATTTATCTTCTAAGCTGCCCATTACCTTGTACAGATTTTATCAGCAATGTCTCCTTGCTTGGAAACTGTTCTGTCCATTGTTTTTCACCTCATAATACACGGTTATGGAATAACTGTGATATCACTGTTAGAAATAAATATGTATTTATCCCCAGGTGGTTCCTAAATAATATTAACAGTATCCTCCCCTTATTTGATGACTCGGGTAACCTTTTTACTTATGAGCAATTTATGACTTACCACAATTCCCAATTCCTCCAAAAGAGTTTAATACAGTGGTTAAAGCAATATCACCTTGGTTAATTCATCTTGTTAAATGACATGCTATATACAGTGGGTAACGAAAGTATTCAGACCCCCTTAAATTTTTCACTCTGTTATATTGCTATATTGCAGCCATGTGCTTAAATCATTTAAGTTCTTTTTTTTTCCCCTCATTAATGTACACACAGCACCACATATTGACAGGAACACAGAATTTGACATTTTTGCACATTTATTAAAAAAGAAAAACTGAAATATCACATGGTCCCAAGTATTCAGACCCTTTGCTCAGTAGAAGCACCCTTTTGATCCAATACAGCCATGAGTCTTTTTGGGAAAGATGAAAAGTTTTTCACACCTGGATTTGGGGATCTTCTGCCATTCCACCTTGCAGATCCTCTCCAGTTCTGTCAGGTTGGATGGTAAACATTGGTGGACAGCCATTTTCAGGTCTTTCCAGAGATGCTCAATTGGGTTTAAATCAGGGCTCTGGCTGGGCCATTCAAGAACAGTCACGGAGTTGTTGTGAAGCCACTCCTTCGTAATTTTAAGCTGTGTTCTTAAGGTCATTGTCTTGTTGGAAGGTGAACCTTCGGCCCAGTCTGAGGTCCTGAGCACTCTGGAGAAGGTTTTCGTCCAGGGTATCCCTGTACTTGGCCGCATCCACCATCTTTCCCTCGATTGTAACCAGTCGTCCTGTCCCCGCAGCTAAAACACCCCCACTTTACCTCTCTCACCAAGGCTCTTCTCCCCCGATAGCTCAGTTTGGCCAGACGGCCAGCTCTAGGAAGGGTTATGGTCGTCCCAAACATCTTCCATTAAAGTATTATGGAGGACACTGTGCTCTTAGGAACTCAGCAGAAATGTTTTTGTAACCATGGCCAGATCTGTGCCTTGCCACAATTCTGTCTCTGAGCTCTTCAGGCAGTTCCTTTGACCTCATGATTCTCATTTGCTCTGACATGCTCTGTGAGCTGTAAGGTCTTATATAGACAGGTGTGTGGCTTTCCTAATCAAGTCCAGTCAGTATAATCAAACACAGCTGGACTCAAATGAAGGTGGAGAACCATCTCAAGGATGATCAGAAGAAATGGACAGCACCTGAGTTAAATATATGAGCGTCACAGCAAAGGGTCTGAATACTTAGGACAATGTGATTTTTCAGTTTTTCTTTTTTAATAAATCTCCAAAATTGTCAACAATCCTGTGTTTTTCTGTCAATATGGGGTGCTTTGTGTACATTAATGAGGAAACAAATGAACTTAAACGATTTTAGCAAATGGCTGCAATATAACAAACAGTGAAAAACTTAAGGGGGTCTGAATACTTTCTATATCCACTGTATAATCCAAGGAGAACAGTCACAATACAATCTACTTTGTTCTTGGATGGAATTGATTTTTTTAGACAAAAAAATTTACCAATAGTCATGTAGGTCAAATCTTTCAATTAAAAAAAAAAAAAAAATCCAAGAGGAAATTATATTGGAGATCTTTGTAAAAGTGGCTGGCTTTTACCTGAAAAATACTGTATTTACAATAAGGCTAAAGAAATACATTTCAAAATTTTACATAAAATATATCCTGTAAACTGAAACATTTCTAAATATCTGGACATTGACATTTCATGTGCTTTTTGAAAGTTCATGTGAGTTATTTGCACATCAGTTTTATGATTGCCCTATATCTAGGCAATTTTGGTCCGACCTTGGCTCATATATATATATATATATATATATATATATATATATATATATATATATATATATATATATATATATATATATATATATTTGATTCTGCCAATGTTACTTATTCTTTCAATCTAAAATACATTATATTTTATTATATTAATCATAAAAATAGACCCCTAGAGTACATTGGTAATTTCTTTATTTTATATGGCAAATTCTTTATTCATAAACAAAAGTTTGGAAATAATATTCCATCCTATCCTCATTTTAAAGCTGAATTAATATCACTTTAATCTCTTACACTGAAAAAAAAATGATAAAATAAATTAAAAAAAAAATAAAAATAATAATAATTATGGTAAGTGGTTGCAATCAATTTAAATAAACAAATTTAGCAGAAAGTTAATAAACTAAATTAGTTTACTTAAATATAGCAAAAATAAATTGATTGCAACCACATGCCATACATTTTTTAGTAAATTCAATTAATAATTTATTTCAGTGTAGTTATATAAACAGCAAAAAAAATCCCATTTAAAAGCTGAATTAATATCACTTAGGTGAATTAATCAAAATCTCTTATATTATGTTGTATAAACAACAACAACAAAAAAATCCCTAAGATTTATAAAATATTATGAAGAAATGGTAAAAGAAAATACATGCATTTCCCTGATATTAATGTTTATATGTTATTTTATCAATTGTGGTAGTGTATGTATTCTTGTGAATCTTTGCTTGTCAAAATGTTTTATTTATTTATTTTTATAATCCTTGTTTTATTTGTTTTATCATGTGTATTTGTATGTAATTCCTTTACAATGTTCTTATGTTATTTAGCATTAATAAAAAATAAAAAATAATAAAAAATAATAATAATAATAATTAATGCTGGTGAAAGAGAAATTAAAAAAGATGCAAAAATGATACAAACAAAAGCAGACTGATCTCTGCTTAAAGCAACTGAACGTGAGAATCTGTTAGGGGTAAAAGTTCAGAAGATTCACTCAGATTAAACATCCAAACAGAAGTCTTACTGGTGTGCAGTGAAATCTGATTGGCTCTCCCCTCGGTCACATGATCAGCTGCAACTGCAAACACTCTGAATGTGTACTGTGCTCCAGGAGTCAGATGATCTATTTTGATGGAGGTATTTTCAGTAGTCACATTGTTATTTTCATATTCTACACGGTAACAAGAGCTTTGGCCATATGGTTTAGTCCAGTTTAGTAAAACAGAGGATGCTGTAATATCATCAGCTGTCAGGTTCATAATGATGTCAGGTTCTGTGAGTAAAAATGACAGACATATAGGGATTAATATGTGAATATTGAAAACTTACCAAAGTGAAGATTTAAATACATGAAATGCATCTGTCAATATGAATATCCAGCGAGGGGAATCAGGAAACATTTAAGTTGAAAACATACTAGTATATTTAGAGGCAACCACTGATTCTCCTTCTGTTGATTTGTCTGCTGCGATGCCTGTGATGATAAATGTGTAATAGACTCCAGCAGTCAGATCAGTGATGTTATAACGTGTTTTTTTTTTTTTTAAATTTATTAAATAATAGTACCGTATTTTTCGGACTATAAGTCGCACCTGAGTATAAGTCCCATCAGTCCAAAAATACATCATGACGAGGAAAAAAACATATATAAGTCGCACTGGACTATAAGTCGCATTTATTTAGAACCAAGAACCAAGAGAAAACATTACTGTCTACAGCCGCGAGAGGGCGCTCTATGCTGCTCAGTGTAGACTACAGGAGCACTCAGCAGCATACAGCGCCCTCTCTCGCGGCTGTAGACGGTAATGTTTTCTCTTGGTTCATGTCTCTTAGATTATTTATCTTGGTTCATGTCAAATTAATTTTGATAAATAAGTCACACCTGACTATAAGTCGCAGGACCAGCCAAACTATGAAAAAAAGTGCAACTTATAGTCCGGAAAATACGGTAAATAAACCAAATAATAGCTTGTGATAATATTATAAAAAAAGCAGTCCTAGTATTAAATAGAAATGCATTTATTTTATAGTAAATAAACTTAAAAATAAAATGCTAATATTTACTACTACTTTGTTTGTTTGCCTCTTTAAGAAGAATCTCTTTATGTATTCCCCAATTTTAAGTCGCTTTGTAAAAAAGCGTCTAAAAATAAATAAACAAAATCGTTTTCATCATATTCAAACCTAAAATCAGCCGACTTTTATTTTGGCGGGTTGCCGGCAAGTATACCCGCTTCCGGATTCAGCGCTGCTGATTTCTTTTATTGTCTATGATGAAAGAGCGAGTGGATGAATGTCACAGTTTTGTATTGTGCTTTGAAACGGTAAGTATAGCCTAGATTTATGCTTTCAGGTTGAAAATAAAACTTATATTGTACAGTTTGTGATCTAAAATGGTAATTGTGAATCCGCTTCCGGATTCAGCGCTGCTGATTTCTTTTATTGTCTATGATGAAAGAGCGAGTGGATGAATGTCACAGTTTTGTATTGTGCTTTGAAACGGTAAGTATAGCCTAGATTTATGCTTTCAGGTTGAAAATAAAACTTATATTGTACAGTTTGTGATCTAAAATGGTAATTGTGCATTAACATCTGTCAACCATGTCGGTACGCAAATGCGCTGTCAGAACATATTTATATTACGCATTTTTTATTTTGGTCGTGCATGCAGACCTGCGGACCACTTATGTGCACCCCTGGACATAAACCATTTTTACCTTTGATTATTATGGGAAAAGTCCGGTCGGCACTAACCAAGATGCAATGGCAGTATCGTGAGTACAGTTTTATGTGTTTTATGCATAGACAGTAAAAGAAATGGACACAGCGACCCCATTGGAACTCAATTGAGACAAGTGAAGCCCATTTTTAGCTATTTTTAGCACTTACATTTCTGATACATAAGCAACCTGTCTGACAGATGTAAATCTTCTAGTAGCTGTGCGTGCAAACTGCCATCGTTAATCTTGCAGAGACGGGGAGCTTGAGCGGGGAGTTCTTTGGCGTGAGTGAGCAGGAGTAAGTATTCTGATTAATTATTTTGTATAGTATTTTAAAATGTAACGCCAGTACGCCATATTAAGTTAATTGCCTGCGAGCTTCTCCTCCTGTCTGGTTTTATGGAGACTTGTTTGAATGAGAGAACGCCGGATTCTTAAATCTTGGATTGTTTTCATCTTGTGCGAGCAGACAGGTGTGATTCGGAGATGGGTAAGAGTAAAGGAGGAGGGCTGGCACAGTTTGTTAATGAACACTGGGGCAATCTGATTTATATCACGGTTAACAAAAAACTATGCTATAGGGCTTGGGCGCCGCGTTGCATTCTGGGATGTGGTGGCCATGTTGATTGCCTCGCGAATGTAAACATACAGCAAGTTGAACGAGAAGAAGCAGAGTTGGGAAAAAAAAAAGATGTTTAAATCATAGAAAGTTTGTGGGATTTATAAGGATATGCTAAATAGGGATGCCAGAGACCGATATGTGGACAAAATTGGCACTATTGACAGTTTGAATCCATATGAAATTCCCAACAAAGAGTGGAGTACCAATGATGACTTGCTGCCGCACTTTTGCATTACAGATATCCTCGGCAACCTTGTTTGTTTTCTGAGCGCGTAAACTTCAGAATAGTTCCGAAGCTACAAGTCATTGGAGTCTCATGTGTTACTACTCCTGTTACTACTCCTTGCCCTTCCAGCGAACAGATGTTTTCAAAGCATCGTTTTGCTTACTTAAAAGCAACCTTAGCGTGATGTACTTTAAACAATTCCTACAAATTCTTCTTTACCCTATTTTATATACAAATTCTACTTTACCCTTTTTTATCCAATCAAATAACATCCCTCCTTTCCCTATACCTATCTCAAATCCTACTATATAGCCCTGTCTCCTTCAAAAAAGTCATCAGTACTCTAAGCTGTGCCCTACTATTACCACTCAGTAAACTATTTAAAGTGAGCTCCTGTACTCCTATATCTCCCTCAAGTCAATACTCATTTGCCTCTTTGTTCTAGATATCTCTGACACTCTATTAGTACATGCTGTTTTGCTAAGGCTAATTTATAATTCTATAGTATCTTAATAATGCCCTTTTTGCTAGTTTATCTGCCATCTCATTTCCCCTGATCCCCACATGTGCTGGAACTAGAGGTCTTCACAGTGCACCCGAGACCCGTCGACCCCGGACCCGACCCGGGCCCGTACGGGTTCGGGTCTATATTTTAAATCATCAGCCGGGTCCGGGTCGGGTCCGAATCTATTACCTCGGGTCCCGGGTCTGTTTAACATTGTGTGTAATACCTGTGCGATCACCGATCGGAGTCATCGGACTCGAAGAACACCCGTGATCAAAGACTACTTGTGTTTTTTGTAACTTGCAACTTGTAAAATTAGGAAAAGAAAAGAGTGAGCCAAAAAAAGTGATCTCTCTTTGTCCCTCTCTCTCTCTCGCTCTCTCTCGCTCGTAGACTCAGAGTTAATATACAAGTGCATGCACGGTATTAATGCTTGCAGACTTGACACACTCAAATTTAATATATTTTAAATCAGCAACAAAATCTGAGGTGAACTGTCACATGAATGTTTTCTATTACGCTCAAATTGCGTTAAAGCATTTTAGGTTGCTTTGCATTTTAGGCTAGCACGCATGTGCAGTCTCAAGCGCATTTCATGTTTCTATGGCAACCAGTGAGGGACACTTCGACTGCCAAACCGCGTTTTACATTTTCTCCCGTTTTTATAATATTATAAATGAACCGTTTAATCTTAAAGTTTTAGTGGTTCAGATTCAGACTCAATGCAGAGCAAAGAGCACAGACAGAGATCAGATGATAGTAAATAAATAACGTCAGTGGCCATGGCATTGCACGAGTGATCGTTATTATAGTTCGAAAGGGCAAACAGTCTAAGTTATTATGCGAATTAACTCGAGTCAGAATGTACATGTGCACAGTAGCATTTGTCATCCGTCACCGTGACATTAAGCGGACTTTTGAAGCTGAAATAATGAGTGGATTCAGCTTGGACTTGGAATAACGAGAGGATGCATCACAGGCAGTCAGGTACAAGGAAGAGAGACTACGGCTCTTTAAATTAGGTAAGACAAAAAGCTGTATTCTTCGCAACAGGTTTATTGACTTGTAATAGCAATTTAAGATGGAATACAGTATGTGAACGTCGGGTCCAGTCGGGTCTGTGTCTTCCCGGCGGGTTCGGGTCCAGATTTCAAATAATATATGGGTCCGGGTCGGGTCCGGGTAGACATTTCTCGAATCTACACGGGTCCGGGGCCAGCTTTTGAAATATTAGACAGGTCCGGGTCGGTTTGGTGTAGTATATTACGGGTCTCTGTCGGGTTGGGCACAAATTTTTGGACCCGTGAAGACCTCTAGCTGGAACCCACATAAACTTGACCTGACTGCCCTTACTGACTAAATTTGTGCTTAACTGAAGTACTTCGCACAGAATATATTGTCTACTTTTTGATATAAACTATCTTAAACTTACTAAAACTGAAGACGAGTCAGAGCATATAAACACCCATCTTTTCCAGCCACCACAATGCTTCCAATACTGCCAACATTTCTACAGGGCAAACCCCTAACTTATCCGATTTTCTTCAACTTATTCCAATTTGTTGACCTGGTATTGCTACTCCAAATCCTGTAACTTCTGTCTCTGGATTCTTTGCACCATCTGTATAAATCTGAATAAAGTTACCATATTCTTCTCCTACTCGATTCTTAAATACACTCACTACATTAATTTCCTCCCTCGCTTTCCTTTTTTCCTCTAGAACAAACCAGTCAACCTCTGGCCATATCATCTTCCATGGAGCTAATGCTGGGAAAACTACTGTAGGAATTAATCTCACATAAATTATATCTAAATCTTCAGATATTTTATTTCCAATCCTCCCAAAGTTTTCCCTTACATTTCAACCATTCTCCCAGCATTCCTTCAATATTGCTTTTGTGGAATGGGTGTCATTATGCCCTTTCAGACTAACCCAATAATTTACCATCAAATGTACCCTTCTTAACTCCAAGAGCATTCCACCCAATTCTAATTGTAAGGCTGGGGCCGATGATGTTTTGAAAGCTCCGCAACATACTCTCAGTGCTTGGGTCTGTACCACCTCCAATCTCTTGATCAGGGACTTGGCCGCTGCTCCCACCACTATACTACCATAAGCCAATGCTGATTTTCTTAGTGCCACATATATACTCTTTTAAGTGAAGAGCAACTAACTCCCCATTCTTTTCCTGTTAAACATCTCATCATGTTTACTACCTTCTTGCACTTTCCCTCCACTTTCCTAATGTGCTCTGCGAATGTTAATCTTGAGTCTCATGTCACCCCCAAAAATGTAAATGAGCTTAACCGTTCTATCTCTCTACCACATAACCTTAACTTCTTGTCTTCTTGGATTCTTTTCCTAGTGAAAAAGACTGTTTTTGTCTTATCTGTTGAAAATCTAAATCCCCAATAATAGCCACACTCTGCAACCTTATCAATCTCATCCTGCACCTTCCTAATAATATAAAAATCTTTGATCCAGTTAAACACCCTCCCTTCTACCGCCAGAGGTGGGTAGTAACGAGTTACATTTACTTCGTTACATTTACTTGAGTAATTTTTCGGGGGTAACGAATACTTTTCGGAGTATATTTAAAGATGGGTACTTTATACTCTTACTTGAGTACATTTTTTGGGAAAAATCTGTACTTTTACTTCGTTACTGTGGGCGACGCCCCTCTCGTTACTTTATCTTAATGCAATAAATGCTTCAGTTTATTCCAAACGGGCCGTCTACTTTTCTCTGGACAATGAGCGATGCCCATTCGCGAATGATTCATTCTTTTGAGTCAACTCTGTTCAAAGGCTTGATCAAACCAATTGGCAAACGAGTGAATTGGTTCATGAATCAGTTTGATTGAGTCGTTCAGTTCCATGCTGCACGCGCTGACTCCGCTGAGCTCTGAAGCGGTTCACTCAGAGTTGTAACTAGCAGCGTTGAAAACGGGGCTATGGAACTGCACTGAATTGAAAGCTAATCTGCAAAGGCTATTCTTTGCTTGCGATGGAGATCCTTATTAGATGAACGCGTGTGCTGTCTACTGTTTAACAGGTAATAACTTGGGCTACATTCGATTACAGTACACGATACCACTGTGACATTAGTTTGTTGTACGTGTGTGGCTTATAACAGGTTGAATGCAGCTTCCAAAAGACAAAGAATAGCCGATTAAGATTTTATTAATTTTAATACAATCACACCAGTGAGAGTACGTTCAGCAAGTCATATCATCAGCTGCTAAATTCAGATCTGTGATCGCTTGCTGGCGCTGAGCCAGAGACAGACGCGTTTTTACAGCGCTGCGCATTAACCAATCACACACGATTCTGTTGAGCTTTTGAATGCAATGGCCAATCAGAGGTGTTCCGATGAGTCATCGCTGAAATGCCGGTGCTTCCTTCACTCGCTCACTTACTGAATACCTCTTTCTGCCGAATTCTCTCGTCAGAAACAACAAAGTGCAGATGTGTGTACGAATCTATAATTAAGATATTGATTTCACAGTGTTAACAGTTTCAGTGATTTTAATGGTAGTTTCTGAGAGTGAATGAAATCTAGACTGTCAGTGAAAATGATATTTAATAATGTAAATGTTATTTGCTCTCTTTCTGAACAATGAAAGATTAGTAGCAATATTTATATCACATTAACTTTCAATGTTAAATTCACATTTAAAATAAAGTCAGTAGTATTAAAAATATGTTATGGCATGACACCTATTTGTTACTTAAATAAACAGACAGGGTTTTATAATAAATTACATAAATTGGATTAAAGGCTGATGAAATATATACATTTTATACACACACACATACATTACATACATTTTTTGTCTATATATCTATATAAAAAAAGGCTCAGTATATATGACCCAAAGTAACTAGTAACTAACTACTTGAGTAGATTTTTTATCCGATACTCTTTTACTCTTACTCAAGTAACTATTCAAGACTAGTACTTTTACTTTTACTTGAGTAAATATTTCTAGAATTACTTTTACTTTTACTTGAGTAAAGTTTTTGGGTACTCTACCCACCTCTGTCTACCGCTAACTTACTTAGTTTGATTAGCAAACCCTCCTTCCACATCATACCATAGGCCTTCTCTATATAAAAAAAAATACAGAAACTACACTCTCTTTATTTGCTTGAGCTTTTCTTATCTCAGTCTCTAATCTTAAAACAGAGTCCAGTGTACTTCTTCCCTTCCTAAACCCACTCTGACAGCTTATTTAAGACCCCTCTAGATTCCAGTTCGTACGACAATCTTTCCATTATCATTCTTTCCATTATCTTACATAAGTTATAAATTATAGTATTGGTCTATAATTTATGGGATTAGTAGGATCTTTTCCAGGCTTCCTGATCACTACTGCTTCTTTCCATTTACTTGGTAATTTTCCCTCCTTCCAAACTTTATTATATATCTCAAGCAACTTTAACAGTGATCTTTCTCCTAGATGTTTTAACATCACATAGCATATTCGATCTTTCCCTGGAGATGTTTTCTTAGCTTTATTAATTGCTCCATTGTGAATGGCTCATCAATACCCTTTCCTGACTCATAGTTATTATGGCATGCAGCCCGGTCCAAAAGTAAGGCTACTGACTTTTCGCGGGAATTCACCGTACAGTTGCCAGTAGCCAGTAGCCAATGAGTTTACAACCATCATCTTTTGAGCTTTTCGAGAAAGAACTGGCAATGTGAATCAGACGTGCTATTGTTCTCATGAGAGAGCTAAAGTTAGAGAATCTGCTGAATCTCTCAGAGTTCCATGTGAACGTGGGAACTTCATTTCATCAAGATTTATACACACTTGTGGGCATATCTCAGAATCTAAGGCTGGATCCACAAGCTCAAATGATTCCTGTGATTCAGACTGAAACTGGGAATCATGCAAGAAGTGTGTGCCTGTGAGCCATGAAGTGGAACCTAAGAAAGCTGCAGGTACAGATCTAGATCCATGATCTGCTGGGTTAAGTTCTGTGAGAACATATTGCCATTGTGCTGGTGAACTGGATTTTAGGATTCGTTGAACTCGGTTGTTCACATAGACATTGAACCTCCGTGTTTGATGTGACCAGATATGATCGAAGGTCATGTCCATCTCTTCCACAATCAACTCTGCAATCTTCACTGCTAATACAGTAGCACACAACTCCAGTCTTGGGACAGTAATGTCTGGCTGTGGTGCTAATTAGGATTTTCTAAACAAGAAGTTAACATCTGTGTGACCATTATGATCTGTCACCTTCAGGTATCCTACAGCAGCTATAGCCTTGACTGATGCATCCACAAAAACACAAAGTCCTTTACTCTGGACATCAGATAAAGGGATGGATGTGCAAACACATGGTATTTGAAGCTCTTTTAAATCTTGAAGATAATTTTTCCATTTTCTCGACTCAGCCTCCATGTCCTCTGGCAAAGGTGAATCCCAGCTTTTAACAGTAACCTCCCTTTTATGGTAACAGGTACAAGGAAACCAAGAGGGTCATACAAGACATTCACTTTAGACAGAACTCCTCTTCGAGTGAAAGGCTTGTCATCATCTGAAACATGAAACATAAAAGTGACTGTTGCAACATTCCAGGACACACCAAGGCTACGTAGCATAGGAAGACCATTTGAGAAAAGTTACAGATCCTTAATTCCATCAGCATGATCTTCTGAAGGAAAAGCTTCAATCACTCTTGGACAGTTGGAGATAATCTTGTGCAGTCTAAGATTAGACACTGCAAGCATCCCTTGTGTATGTTTGAGAAGATCGATCGCCTCTGCCTCTGTAGCACATGATTTCAGCATGTCATCAACATAAAACTCCTCTTCCACTAGCTTTCTGGTGTCACTGCTGAAACTCTCATCATATTCTTTGGCTGTTCTCCATAGGCCATAGATAGCTACTGCTGGTGATGGGCTATTCCCCAAAAAATTGCACACGCATTCGGGTGATCCACAATCTCACTGTTAAGGTCATTGTTTCTGTACCACAGGAACCTAAGATAATCCTTATGATCCTCCCTTACCAGAAAACAATGAAACATGTGCTGTATTTCAGCAGTAATAGTCACAGGCTCTTTACGGAATCTCATCAGGACTCCTAGCAAGCTGTTATGCAAATCAGGGCCTGTGAGACGCACACTGTTTTAGTGAAACTCCCTCACAGGGCGCACTTGAATCGAAAACAACTCGTATTTTAGGATGATACACTCCAAACAGCGGCAAGTACCACACTTCCTGACCATGTTGAAGAGGCGGTGCAATCTCTGCATGCTCATGCTTTTTAGCAAGTTGTCCATAAATTCCTGTGTGTTCCTGTAGCTCAACTGGAAGAGTGTTGCGTTAGCAAGCAAGCTAGCGCAAGGTTGGGGGTTCGATTCCCCAGGAACACATGATAGGTAAAAATTGATAGCCTGAATGCACTGTAAGTCGCTTTAGATAAAAGCGTCTGCTAAATGCATACATTTTAATTTAATTTAATTTAAATTTCAGGAAATGTGCTTTCATTTGTGGTCGCTTGTTAAGAGTGTGTCTCAGTGCAAGAAGACGTTTCAATGCATAGTCTTTGTTGTTAGGTAGACTTTGTCTGGGCTCACGAAAAGGTAACGGAGCAACCCAACTATTACAGCTGTCTTGGAAGACCTCTTTATCCATGATCTGGAGAAACCTAGTGTCCTCCACAGATGGAGCAATATTATGGTCATTCACTGTATAGGACAAAACTGAAAAACCGATATTTTCACCAGCAGACGCTAACAAATAGGGGTCTTTGAGTGAGTCTTCTAGAGATTGTTGCCATTGTGGATTAACATCTAACTTCTCTTTTACCTTGATTTGACTGTAACATGGACTCAGAAAGCTGTGATTTTCACTTTACAAGATAAAAGTCTTGAAAGTATGAACTGAAGATGGCCTATGAGCTCCTTTGAGACACACAACTCCGACGACAACCCAGCCAAAATTCATTTTTTTGAGCGAAGGGGGCATTAGGTTTTTAATGTTAGGGCAATGGACTTGTTTTGATGTTGAAGATATCAAAGAAATCTTTTCTAACCAAAGACCGATTGCTTTGCTCATCTAGACTGGCATACATCCTCTTTGCTTTCTCTTTGTTTCCAACTGGATAAACAGAAACTAGACAGATTTTTGAACAAGACCGCACACTCAGACCTTCTCCGTAGACTTCTGTGCATTCAGATCTGATTGGCCTCTCTCCCCACCATGCTCTGAGGTAGGGGTAAATGCCTGCTATTTCCATGCTGCAGGACCTGGATGAAGAGCTGAAAGGTGATGGTCACTACCGCATTCTTTGCATTGAATATCCATAGTGCAGTTTTTGGCGATATGGCCTGTAGAAGAACAGCAACAGTAACACACAGACTGCTCGTTCAGTAACTGCATCCTTTCTTGTAGAGATTTCTTTCTGAACCTTCTGCATCTTCTTAAAGGATGAAGTTTTCCATGCATTGGGCAAATCTGATTCAGACTAACTGATCTATTTTTCTGTTCAGACTGTACTTTAGTTGAGGTACTAACTTGAGTCTTGTGAATGGATAGACAAGAAACTGCACCCAGGAAAGATGATTTCCATGCCCAGTAATTAATGGGCTTATCATCAAAATAAGTAAGCCCTGCTGACAAGCTGTTTACGAGCTAGATACTTTGCAAGGTCATAGGTAATGGACAAGGAATCTCATTTATCAGAAGGTCCACTCTGTATTTTGTAGCGACAAGGAGAAGCCTGCGTTTTGGTGGCATCTTAAAACATGTCTACACTAAAGTCCACGTTTTGTGAATTAATTGGTAAGTCCTTGAAATCAGTTTCACTTTTAATTGGACTAACAAATCGAGAAGATTGAAGTTTTGGTTGCATTTCTTCCTCTCCACTAGAGGGCAGTGTACCACTGCTAATCTGAGATTGTGATTTTACATAATCTGCTGTGCGATTTTGACTATCCTCGATGGGAACAGGCACCGAAACTCTATTGGCTGCATTACGTTCTGTTTCCAGAAATTCTTCTTCCAGTTCCTGGGCTTCTGCCAAAGCAGCATCCTTTTGAAGATGTGCCTGTTCAACTTTCAATTCTATTTCTTTTTTAGAGTACGCTGCTCTGGCTTTTGCTTGTGCCTTGAAAACAGCTATGCTGGCACTTGAGTGACAACTGGATGCTCTTGAAGAACATCTGTTTTTGAGGAATGTGTGCTGACAGAGTACACATCTTCAGCTGTGCCTTTAAGATCCACTAAATCTGTCTGACATTCTGCCATACTTGATACTAGATCTTATGCAAAAAATCAGGTTCATGTAGAAGAATCTTTGGAATATTAAAACTTTGATTCCACATGATTCATGAATGTCCTTCTCAGTCTGATGTATTAACGTCCTTTCACTGTACTGGCCTTATTAGACTTCTGGCATCTAACTATCCAGTAAGTTAAACAGTCATTTATAAAGTTTTTGAAGTCATTTATGAAGTCGTTTGTGAAGTTTATGAATCAACTGTGAAACTGTAAAATACACAAAGGATACAATTACTAAGAATGAAATTATTAATTAACAATGAGTATGTAAAGACAATTAAGCTAAGAAAATATCCATTGTAATGTCAAAATAACCTTCTTAAAGAATCACACAATAAATTTAACACTATGTACTTACAGACATTGCATCTAATAGATGCAAAGGAGGAGGATGTTTAAGGATTAGTCAAACAGCTACCACATTTTGATGAACTACTGCAGTACTACTCCTATTTCCTGTTTCCTAAACTAAGAGAGTATAGGTGACTACTTTTCAAAATCAAAGTCCTCACTAAACAGACAAAATACAAAATAATAACAATTTCTAATATATCAAAATCAATTCAGTCCAGCACATTAACAAAGCATCTCTACAAAATATTCTCCCCGTGTTTACCCAGTATGTGGACTGTGATACGAGAGACAATAAAATGTTGGACTTGTTTTATACAAATGTGAAAGAAGCCTATAAATCCCCCTTCCTCAAATCTTACCCTGGAGGTCCAATGCACTGCAGAGTTTCAGGGGTGGTAAAAGTACTCAAAAGTTATATTCAAGTAAAAGTAGATGTATCTAAATAAAAAAATGACTCCAGTAAAAGTCCAGAGAAAATCCTCCATTCAAACATCACTTGAGTAAAAGTACAAAAGTATCCGATTTAAAACATACTTAATAAGTACCGGAAGTAAAAAATAAATATTCAAATTAACTGTAAATATCAATAAATAAGCAGATCAGTTGTTTTGGGAGTGATATGCAGTGTTTTAATTGAACAAATGATGAGATTAGATACTTAAGAATTTGTTAGATTAACAATCAAAAGAAACAATGAAGAACCTTATCGCAGTATAGGGATTGAACTTTCAATAGAAATGTTCCATAACATCATAGCTGCATCAAACAGAAGATGTGCAAGATACAAGGTAAGACTGTTTCATAGTATCAATGAGGAAGAACCACCTCTTTAAAAAATTAGTTCTCTCAAAAAATGAAAATTCTGTCATTCGCATACTAGGGGCTAAATACCTCGTTATTGGTATTGTCGCTTCGACCTGCGGACATGAAAAACAACCACAGACTTGGAAACACTGGTTGGCATATACTACACAAAGCCGTAATTCACTGACAATCTACACAAAATCGATTTTGTGTTAGTTGTCGGTGGACTACGGCTCTGTGTAGTAACTGCCGCTCCACCTAAACCAGTGTTGCCAAGTCCGTGGTGGTTTTTCATGTCCCCCAGACGAAGAAACCCCTATCCCAATAACTTGATATTTAGCGCCTAAAATGTGAATTTTACCAAGGTAACCCTTCCAATAAACGTACATTTTAACCCCGGGAAGCAATTTTTATTGGGGAACCTCCTGGAAATGCGTTTTTGGCTAGTTTTGGACTAGTTTTGAGAAGCAACTGGATTTGTTGTGAAAACCTGGCAACCCTGATCTGAACGCACTTACTGGAGATATACTACCAATTACAGGAGAATCTTTACTGATGAGATACGCATGAAAATCACATTCGATGTTTTGCACAGCCCTACTGAAATTTCATTCACCCGTGGCAGGCAAAGAAGACATCTCAGCCAATAAGAATCTGCCTTGACTTCAGTGAATTCAGACATATCCTTGAGATATGGCCATGGGTGATCCCTGTCGGGAATCTCAGGATCATTGCGGGCAGAAAGAGCTGCACTATCACCTATTTTAGCGGTTCTCACCTATTTTTAACTCTTCCACCTCGAACTAACTGCTGCATGAACGTATGTTGGCAAAGAACTCGCAAAGTCACGCGTTCTTTTTTACAAAAGAAAACCAAATTTTTCATTGGTTTGTAAAATCAGTGTAATAAATACTTGAAGTGGGCATGGGGAAATGTATCGGAGTAAAAAGTAAACTTTGTCTTTAATAAAGTAGTGGATTAAAAGTGAAAGTAGATGCAAATAAAACATACTCAAGTAAAGTACAGATCCCCGAAAAAAGTATTTTTACTTCGTTACTTACCACCACTGCAGAGTTTAGCAGTGTCTGCAATTTTCGAATGATCCCAAAGACATTGATTGACACTGATTAGCATGCTCAGGTGTGTTTGATTAGGGTTAGCGCTAAACTCTGCAGGAAAGTGGATCTCGAGGTCTAGATTTGAGGATCCCTGCTATAAGTCCTCACCGCTTCCTCCATTCGGACGATCGGATCATAACCTTGTTTACATAAGGTCTGTTTATGTGCTGGTTGTGAGGAAGAAATTGTCTGATTCATCCTATGAAGCATTAATGGACTGTTTTGAAACAACAAATTGGGAGGTTCTGTGCAAATCACACGAGGACATTGATAGTCTAACTGAATGTATTACAGATTGTATTAACTTCTGTGTTGAAAATACAGTACCTACTTAAAAGATCAAATGTTATTCAAACAATAAGCCTTGGGTTACATCTGAGTTAAAAGTATTATTACATGAGAAAAAGAGGGCCTTTCTAGTGGGTAAGTATGAATTTTACTGCTCAATTGAGCACCTTCCTGCACAAAAATGATCTGTGTAAAGAACTTCAGTCAGGTTTCAGGCCACACCATAGCACAGAAGTTGCACTTGTTAAAATTACAAATGACCTGCTTCTTGCGTCAGATCAAGGCTGCATCTCATTTCTAGTTTTACTTGATCTTAGTGTTGCATTCGACACCATAGATCATGACATACTCATAGATCAATTACAAAACTATACAGGTATTCAAGAGCAGGCTCTAAGATGGTTTAGATCCTAACTGTCCGATCGCTACCATTTTGTTTACTTAAATGGGGAGTCATCTCATTTATCATCAGTAAAATATGGAGTGCCACAAGGATCCATCCTAGGTCCCCTTCTATTTTCAATATACATGTTGCCCCTTGGTAATATTATTAGAAAATACGGAAGTAGCTTCCACTGTTATGCTGATGATATTCAGCTATAGATCTCAACGAGACCAGATTCAACTTCTAAATGATCTAAGCTAACAGAGTGTGTTAAAAATGTAAAAGATTTTACCAAAACAATTTACCAATAGACATGTACTCCAAATCTTTCAATTTCAAGAAAAAAAAAATGTATCCAAGAGGAAAGTTCTATAAGAGATCTTTAGTAAAAGAAAGAGATTGGAAAAGGGCCTGGCTTTTTCCTGGAAAATACTGTATTTCCAATAAAGCTAAAGAAATACTTTCAAAATTGTACATAAAATATATCCTGTAAACTTTAACATTGCTAAATATCTGGACATTGACAGTTCATGTGCTTTTTGTTGGAACGCCATGCCAGCAGAGGGAGCCCTCACCTGAGTACTGACTGTTCACTGCTTCCTCTGCTTAAACAAACATTTTCTTTTTGGGACTATTTAACACGAGTCAGTGTGTTCACACATTCCGAAGTATTGCCAGTTTACCTGCCTTACTAAGCGTTTTTCCATTGATTTTTTTCTGCCTTTTTGTTTGATTTTGCCCGTCTCCGCGTTTCGGATTCTAAGATTGTGTTTGACCCATTTGTCTGCCTACTCGTCTCTGCCTGTTAGATTCCCCTTGTATATGTTGAAAGATTGTACTGCCATTACGGTACTGACTCTCTGCCTGGTTTCACGACTCTGTCTCTAAGATCTTTCCCTAATAAACTTCTGCAAGTGGATTCTAATACTGCCTCAGCCTCCTTGTTACAGAATACTTTGCCTAACCTGGATCCAGTGGAAGTTACAAACATGCAAGCAGCATTCGCTTATCAAAGTGAAATATTTAAGGGGTACCAAGATCAATTGGGAAAACTTGACGAACTACATCCAATCTCTCCCGTCAACAATGCCTAGGGCAGTGAGTTTCAAATTACCCAATAAGTTTGATGGTTCTGCTGATTGATGTAGAGGCTTTGTTAGACATGTGAAGATTAACTTTGATAAGTTTAATTCAGACGACAAGAAATGTGCCATCATTATGTCATTGTTATCTGAAAAGGTGATCGACTGGGCTGCTTTATTCAACAGCGGCAAGAGGTGTTTGAATATCCCGCAGGGAGCAAGGATATATCTATTCAAAATGTTCCAAGGCAATAGAACAGCCGCTGTCTACGCCATCTTGTTTCATACACTTGCTGCTCAGAGTGGATTGCATGATATCTTTTTTAAAGCTGTTTTTCAGAGAAGCCTCAACGTTGACCTACAGGCATAATTGGTATATAAAGGAGAAAGTTTATAATTTACTGACTTTGTATAATCTGATGAGACAAGCCCCACAAAAGCAAAAATTTAAGAAATTCCACCTGTTACTTCAAGTATTATCCAATTTACTACCACACCTACCACCAAGTTTGTTGAGGAACCAATGCAAGTGGGTTTTTGCCAAACTCTCTGTTTCTACTGCGGTGAATTCTACTGCAGCCATCGCTGTCAGGGATGCCCACACAAGGCTCAAAATACACCATGCTGGTAAATATGGAACATTTCTCGCTACCTAGCAATCAGTCTTTCAAACTTCCCCTTATCTTGAAAACTGAAGATACATCAATTTCATTAACAGCAATGATTGATTCTGGAGCCATGTTAAACCACATTTATAAGGATATCATCAAGAGATACGATATACCTAACTCAGCCATGTAACCCTCCCATCAAGATTAAAGAAATCAATGACACTATAATTGGAAATGGTATAATTCAACAAACCAAGACATTAACCCTTCAAGTTGGTTTATTTCACCAGGAATCCATATCACTCTACGTCATCGACTCTCCCATGCATAAAGTCATTCTAGGATTTCCATGGCTGTCTGCTCACGACCCCGTCATTTCCTGGCTTTAGGGTGAGTTGACCAAGTGGTCAGCCTTCTGTAAGAGTCACTGTTTCTCCCCAGTTCCCTAACCATGTTACATGGTCAGCATTGAAATTCCCACAGTCAATATTCCCCCATGTTATGATGACAGAAATCTTTAGTAAAACTAAGGTTACACAATTACAACCTCATCGCCCCTGGGGCTGTGCTATTGAGTTACTCCCCAATGCCATGCCACCCAAGAGTAGGGTTTAACCTTTATCTTGAACTAAGACTCAAGCTATGGAGGAATATATTGAAGAGGCCCTAGGTTCAGGATTTATTTGATATATCGCCAGCTGCAGCAGGGTTCTTCTTTGTGGAGAAAAAGGATGGAGGACTGAGGACCTTTAGTGATTATAGAGAACTGAATAACGTCACTGTAAAATTCCAATCCCCCCTGCCACTGGTTCCTTCAGCCCAGAACAGCTCTGTGAGGCTACCATATACACCAAACTTGATCTACGGAGAGCATAACCTGATCTGAATTAAGGATGGCGACGAATGGAAAACTGCCTTCCTCACCACTAGGGGGCACTATGAGTATAAGGTCATGCCGTATGGAATTGCCAATGCTCCAGCTGTCTTCCAGTGCTTCATCAATGAGATTTTCCGGGACTTGTTGAATCAGTATGTAATAGCCTACATTGATGACATTCTCATATACTCCAATTCAAAAACATAAAACATTAACCATGTCAAAACCACCCTCACTTGACTCCTGAATAATCAATTGTATGTAAAGGCAGAGAAATGTGAGTTTCACGTCAGACAGACAGCGTGTCTTGGTTATCACATTAGTCACCAGGGTGTCAAGATGGATGAAGCCAAGGTCAAGGCAGTCACTGAATTGCCACAAGTATCCACTGTCAAGGGGCTTCAAAGGTTTTTGGGGTTCGCTAATTTCTACAGGTGTTTCATTAGAAACTACAGTATGGCCACTCAAGCATTCAAGACTCTGAAAGCTAGATTTACCACAGTCCCCATCCTTAAACATCCCATCCCCAATCTCCCATTCGTCATGCAGGTGGACGCTTCTGACTCAGGAATCAGAGCCGTACTCACACGACGCCATGACTAACCTGGTAAACTGTATCGCTGTGTATTCTTCTGAAGAAAACTAACAGCAGCTGATAGAAACTACAATGCTGGAAATAAAGAACTACTGTCCATGAAAGCCACTATTGAACAGTGGAGACACTGGCTCGAGGGAGCAGTCCACAAGAACCTAGAACATATCAAAGGTGCCAAAAGACTCAACCCTTGCCAAGCACGCTGGTCTCTCTTCTTCACCTGATTCCAGTTCACAATGACCTATCGTCCAGGCAGCAAAACAGTAAGGCAGATGCTTGTTCCAGGCAGTATGATCTTCCCATCGACAACCATACCCCAGAATGCATTCTTCCCCCATCTGTAATCATTGCGCCAATTACATGGGATATCATGGAGATACAGTGAGAACAGCTCCTAGAGCCACCCTTACGAAAATTAACCATGGTTTTACTACAAATAAAACCAAAAAACCATAGTTACTGTAGTTAAACCATGGTAACCACAAATTAACCATGGTTTTGCTATATTAACCATAGTTTAACCATGGTATTTGTAGTAAATCTGTGGTTTTACAAATGGCAGTCAATACGCCAAAAAACCATGGGTTACTACAGTTTTACTATAATAAAACCATGGTTATTTTTCGTAAGGGCAGCTCCTGCCAACTGCCCACCTAACACACATTACATCCCACAAAGTCTACATCACAGGGTAATTCAATGGGTCGACACCTTTGTCAGCTCTTGGCACCCTGGAATCTCCCCCACTCTGCACCTGCCACTCAACTCGTTCTGGTGGCCTTCAATGTCCAAGGATGTCACTTCTTATGTAAATGCCTGAACGTAAACGCAACGAGCTGTACGAGTACAGGAACTCCAGGCCAACAAGTGACATTGACCACACCCTCCCTACCAACCAGGACAGGGGGTCTGGCTCTCCAAAAAGATCCGAAACTGAATGCCATATTTAGCAGCACTGCCATTACCTTGACGGAGAGTGAGAAGTCTCTTAGAGGCTTGTTGGCCATTGAAGGGATGATCAAATACTTGCTTGAACTCCTTTTCAAATGCAGCATAACTTGTACAGAAGGGCACCTGTGCCTTCCAGACCACGGTTGCCCAAGAAAGAGCCTTGACAGAAAAGAGGGTGATAACGTATGCGATCTTGGCCCAATCTGAGGTGAAGGAAGATGGTTGTAATTCAAATGTGGAGAACATTGAGTCAGGAACCTATCACATGCACTGGGATCACCTGAGAAATGTTGTGGTGGAGGTAGGCAAGGTTCAGTCAGAGAGAGAGTCCTCAAAGAGTCCTAATATCTACCACTGAGCCACAGAGGGTAGTTGAACCCAATAGTCAGACACATTCTTAACTCAACTCAGAAGAGTTCATTTAAAGAGCCAGTAAGATGAAAATTCTAAGCTTCCTATCACTGTTTGTAAGTCCTGTACATTAGGTTTAAATCCATCCAAGGTTAAAAAACATTGTCATTTTGTCAAAATATCATTTTAAAATTGTCAACTTCAGAGATCCCCAAACGGTTCACGTGAAGCTGTTCAAAAGATTTAGTTTCCTTAAACCCCACCTTTCGGTAGCATACTGTGTTCTGATTGGTCAACTTACATAACCAGTTTGGATTGGTTGTTCCACACACACCTCCACGGTAAACTATGCATTAGCATCTGTTTGGAGTGAATTATGTCTTATTCCTCTCATTGTGAAGCAAACAGTAAAATAAAAAACTTGAACAGTCTCGCTGCTTTTTCTTCTGTGTGGGTGTATTCAAGCCGTGCACTTCAGTTTGAATCTGAATAGCGCATTCAGTACGGGGGCGTGGTCACATTGGATATAACGAAGGGAGACATGAAAAACAGACATCGCGTTGTTTTCATATGGATTACTTTATCACAGAATATCTGTTAGCAGCACTTGTTTAGTTTTAAAGTAGACATGTCAAGCTTTCAATAAATAGCTCTCACATGTCTCTTCGTTGAGTATTCATGGAGTTACATGAATTAATGACGTGTTTGTACATGACGATCAGCACAAACAAAGGCTGCAGACAGCACACACACTGATAAGACGCTCGGGAGAAAACAGACACATAACTTCATAATCATACTTCGTGTTGTGATTCGGAGATGCTCGTTGTTCTAAATAAAGTTGGTAATGAACCATCTTTTATGGCCAAACGCTTTGAAAATCCCGCTGTACTCACCGAGATTAGAAAAGCAGTCATCAGTGAAATGTTGTGAACACAACAAAAGGGATTTGTTGTAGTGCTCTGGTATTGTGGTGAAAATGAATTTTAGCCATTGGTTCTTCTGATCTTCATTCTTTGGCAGTGAAAATAAAACAAACGGTCTCCTCGACATGATGCTCTCACTCCAAACAGAGCGTATGTGTGTGGGGGTGGGGCAGGTCAGAGTTCTGTTTCTCCCAACACGGTAGGCGGAGATTATTATGCAAAGTGTTCCTAGTGACGTACATAGAGATGGGCAAAAGATTTGAAATCTATAACGACTCGTTTCAGCAATTCAGAGTCGACTCCTTACTTTAGAAGCCAATAACTTTATAAATGGTGTACTTTTTGGTTTAATTATTTGCACATTGTTTACACAGATGGACAGCTACATCATACACTGTAATACAGGTAATTTTTGATTTCCCATCTGTGTGGCTCTTTAACAAAAACGGCAAAAAGAGACCCAAAAAATCCTTTGCTTAAAGTAAAGTTACAAAACAGAAAAGTTTTCAATCCAAAAAGGATCAAAAAGTGCAAAACTCAGGGAAAAGACAGCAAAACTAATCACAGGAAAACAATCCAAAAAGGCTTTCAAAGTATAGTTCTTGGAACTATAGCAGACTTATGGCAGTAACTTGTTCAGGAACAACAATAACCAAACAAAGATACAAATGTATTTATAAATAAAAGTTTGCAAATAATATCCCATCCTATCTGCATTTTAAAGCTGAATTAATATCACTTAGGTGAATCAATCAAAATCTCTTATATTATGTTGTATAAACAACAACAAAAAATCCCTAAGATTTATAAAATATTATGAAGAAATAGTTAAAGAAAATACATGCATTTAAAAGCTTTCCCTGTACAGTATATGTCAAGGGCGAGACTGGGACTCAGTTGCAGGTGTTCAAAAGGTCAGTTTATTAGATGGGCTTAATTTCAAAAGGACAGAAAAAATAAAAATAAGAATTAACAAACAAAAACTATCCGGGAACAGGGCAGTCTGGAGCCGATCCAAAAGAGCCTCCTGGATGAATTCCACTTGGAAATCCTCTGATGCAATGCCCGGATAAACTGACAGGGAGGCGGGGGCGCTGTTGAGGCGGGGAACTGGTGGCGGGCTTCGGTGCGGCGAAGAAGAGGAGTGACAGCGATCGGTGAGCTCTAACACGGAAGGCTGGAGAATAGCGCTGCCTGAAAGCAGGAGGAAGTGGGAAGAAACAAAACTAGAGGATGAAAACAAAACGGGCAGGATCTCTGTGCAGGCTAAACAAGAGATGTGGATAAAGTTGAGACATGGAACAACTCGACGATCTGACAACAGACAGCACACATGAGGAGACTAAATAGAGAAGGAGTGATTATCATAATGCAGAGCAGGTGATGGTGACCAATAACAAGATAATAATGAAACAAGAGGGCGGAGACGGGCACCACGGTGACACAGAAGCACATGGTAAGTGTAAACAACACACACTATGGGGAAAAAACAGACAGATCAGCCCGGGGGCGTGACATTACCCCCCTCCCCAGGAGCGCCCCCTGGCCCCTGGTCCGCTGCCGGTTGAAGTCCTCGATCAGCGACCGATCCAGAATATCCCGAGCCGGGACCCAACTCCTCTCATCCGGACCATATCCCTCCCAGTCCACCAGATACTGAAATCCCCGACCTCGACGTCTGACATCCAGCAACCTCCTGACAGTGAAGGCTGGGGAACCATCCACTAGACGGGGAGGGGGAGGGTTAGTAGCAGATGGGTTAAGGCGAGAATGAAACACAGGCTTGACACGAGAAACATGAAAGACTGGGTGTACCCGAACAAGTATGGGAGGTAACTTGAGCTTTACCGCCACCGGACGCAATACCTTGGTGATCTGATATGGCCCCATGAACCTGGGGGCTAACTTGCGAGAAGCCACCCAGAGAGGAAGGTCCTTGGTAGACCATACTCTCTGACCACATACGTAGCGGGGAGCAGGAATCCGGTGACGGTCAGCCGCTGCTTTGGTTCGTCTGGAAACCCGAGCCAAGGTTTCCTCAGCCCTCCTCCAGGTGCGGCGACACCTGCGGACTAAGGCTAAGGCAGACGGAACAGCAGCATCGGGCTCCTGTGAGGGGAACATAGGAGGTTGAAAACCAATGGAGCACTGGAATGGAGACATACCTGTGGCCACCACTGGCAAGGAGTTATGGGCATATTCAATCCAGGACAACTGTTGGCTCCAAGAACTCGGATTATGGGACGTCAGGCAGCGGAGAGCTTGTTCCAGAACCTGGTTTGCCCGCTCGGACTGCCCATTGGTCTAAGGGGGGAAAACCTGACGACAGACTCGTAGAGGCCCCGATCTGTCGAAAGAACTCCTTTCAGAACCGGGAGACAAACTGTGGCCCCCTATCAGAGACCATGTCCACCGGAAGGCCATGAATCCGGAAGATGTGGTCAACCACCACTTGAGCGGTCTCCTTAGCTGAAGGCAGTTTGGGAAGGGGGATGAAATGGGCTGCTTTAGAGAAGCGATCAACCACCATCAATATTACGGTGTTACCCCTCGATGGTGGAAGACCAGTGACAAAGTCAAGGGCTATGTGTGACCAGGGGCGGGAGGGGATGGGTAAGGGGTGTAGCAGACCAATAGGAGGCTGATTAGAACTCTTGTTCTGGGCGCAAATTGGGCAGGCAAACACAAACTGCCTGACGTCCTGGGCCATGGATGGTCACCAAAATCGCTGGCGGATGGCAGCCAGAGATCTCCGAACCCCAGGAGGACAGACTAACTTGGATGAATGCCCCCACTGGAGGACTTCAGGGCGCAGCCCAGCCGGCACAAAAAGTCTACCCTCTGGGCACTCCCTTGGCACCTCTCTCTCTCGTGTGGCTTCCAGCACTCTCCTCTCCACGTCCCAGGAGAGGGACCCTACCACAATTTCTTTAGGGATAATTGTTTCAGTAGATACACTGGTTCTTTTTGTATCCCTGTAAAGACGGGAGAGGGCATCAGGTTTTATATTTTTGGAGCCTGGGCGATTCGAGAGAGAGAAGTTGAACCAGCCAAAGAAGAGTGCCCATCAGGCCTGGCGTGAACTCACCCTCTTGGCCGAACGGACGTATTCCAAGTTCTTATGGTCCGTCAAAACCAAGAAGGGCTGTGCTGACCCCTCCAACCAGTGACGCCACTCACCCAAGGCCAGTCTGACCGCCAACAGTTCCCGGTTCCCTACGTCATAATTCCGTTCTGCTGGGCTCAGGCGGTGAGAGTAGTAGGCACAGGGATGTACCTTCCCATCTCTGGGGGATCTCTGAGAAAGGACCTTACCTACTCCAATCTCAGAAGCATCCACCTCCACAATAAACTGACGTTCAGGGTCTGGAAATGAAAGAACAGAAGCAGAAATTAATCGGGACTTTAGGTCATTAAAGGCCTCCTGAGCCTTCAAATTCCACCTAAACGGTACCTTAGTGGAGGTAAGAGCTGTCAAGGGTGCAGCAACCTGACTAAAGTTTCTGATGAAGCACCTGTAGAAGTTGGCAAATCCCAGAAACCGCTGCAGTGCCTTTCGTGAGTCTGGAGGTGGCCACTCGGCTACGGCCTTTAACTTAGTGGGATCAGCTTTGATTCCCTCCGCCGAAATGATATAGCCCAGGAAGGGAACTGACTTGGAGTGGAAAACGCACTTCTCCGCTTTAACATAAAGCTGGTTCTCCAGCAGCCGTTGTAGCACCTGGCGCACGTGTTGGGTGTGTACCTGAAGTGAAGGAGAAAAAATAAGAATGTCATCTAGGTACACAAAGAAAAACTTGTTAACCATGTCTCACAACACGTCATTAACCACAGCCTGGAAGACAGCTGGGGCATTTGTCAGGCCAAAGGGTAGCACCCGGTACTCATAATGTCCCGAAGGAGTGATGAATGCTGTCTTCCACTCATCCCCCTCTCGAATCCAAACCAGGTGATAAGCATTACGGAGGTCCAACTTACTGAAGACCTTGGCTCCCTGCAAAAGTTCAAAGGCAGATGACATTAAAGGCAGGGGGTACCTATTCTTAATGGTAATGTCATTCAATCCTCTGTAATCAATACAAGGGCGCAAGGAGCCGTCCTTCTTCTTAACAAAGAAAAACCCTGCGCCAGCAGGAGACGAGGAGGGACGGATGAGACCGGCATCAAGGGACTCACTAATATATTTGTCCATAGCCTCTCTTTCTGGACCAGACAGGGAATATAACCGACCCCTGGGCGGAGAAGTGCCTGGGAGGAGGTTGATGGCACAATCATAAGGCCGGTGAGGAGGCAGGGACACAGCCCGGGACTTGCTGAAGACCTGCCGCAGATCGCAGTACTCCTCCGGCACCCCGGACAGATCAACATCATCCACCTGCACAACAGGAAACACAACACCAGGAAAAGAGGCAGAACCCAAACAAGACTCAAGACAAGACTGTTTCCAAGACAAGACTGAGTTTCTGGCCCAATCCACATGAGGGCCGTGCTGCACCAACCACGGGTGTCCCAGAACCACGGGGGCACTCGGGAAATCAAGAAGGTACAGCTCGGTTATTTCATGGTGATTGCCAGAAACGATAAGAATTACAGGAAGGGTGAGGTGAGTGATGGTAGTGATAGGGGAATCATCCAGAGACCGAACAGAGATAGGAGTAGAGAGGGGAATGGCGGGAATTCCCCACTGCTTGGCCAGTGCCGTGTCCAGGAAACTGCCACCAGCCCCAGAATCCACCAGTGCCGAACAGGAGTGACTAGAACCTCCGAACTGGACACCCACGGGAAGTAGTGTGCGGGAGTAGTGGGGGAAATTAAGCGGAGATGTGCCCACCAGAATCCCCCTGTCTACTGATGGGCCTTGGCTTTTAGCGGGCATTTTCCGACGAAGTGTCTGGCTCTCCCACAGTAGAGACATAAGCCCCGGGTGAGTCTCTCTTGCTTCTGCTGAGGAGTAAGACGCAGACGTCCCACCTGCATGGGTTCAGGGTCAGCAGGAGATGGCAGAGGCAGGACCGGGGTGGATTCGCTGGTCATTTCACCCACCCTCCAAGAAGTGCGAGCAGTCAACTGTTGGTGACGAAGGCGAAGGCGGCTCTCAACACGGAGGGCCAGGTCGACCAGATCATCGAAACTGCGTGGAAGCTCTTGGGTGGCGATCTTGTCTTGGATCTCCTCGTCTATTCCAGCACGGAACACGGCTCTGCAAACCCCCTCATTCCAGTCACAGGCCGCCGCTAAGGTCTTGAATTCAATGGCAAACTCAGTCACTGAACGGCCTCCTTGCCGTAGCCGTGCCAGCTGGGCTGCTGCCTCATCACCCCGAGCAGAACGGTTGAATAATTTGACCATCTCCTGTCGAAAAGCCTCAAAAGAGGCACAAAAGGGAGCCCGGGCCTCCCACACTGAAGTTCTCCAGTCACGGGCCCTGCCTGTGAGGAGGGTTAGAACATAAGCCACCTTAGTCTCTTCCTGGGCATACCGGCGGGGCTGGAGGCCAAAGACTAGGGAGCACTGAGACAGGAAGGCTCTGCAGGAGTTAGGGTTCCCATCATAGGGAGGTGGGTTGTTGGCATGAGGCTCAGGATCATGACGGGTAGAGGAAAGGCTAGTGGGGTCCTCCGATCTTGCAGATGTCTGTCTCCGAAGTTCCTGGAGCTGGGAAGTCAGCTCCGATAACTTGGCATTAAGGAACTCAACCTCCCGGGACGTGGATGTTAGCTGGGAGGCATGTTGGCCCAAGAGAATGCCCTGCTGGGTGACGGCTGATCTGAGGGGATCTGCACCTGCTGAGTCCATGGTCAGATCGTTCTGTCAGTTTATTAGATGGGCTAAATTTCAAAAGGACAGAAAAAATAAAAATAAGAATTAACAAACAAAAACTATCCAGGAACAGGGCAGTCTGGAGCAGATCCAAAAGAGCCTCCTGGACGAATTCCACTTGGAAATCCTCTGATGCAATGCCCGGATAAACTGACAGGGAGGCGGGGAACTGGTGGCGCGCTGCGGCGCGGCGAAGAAGAGGAGGGACAGCGATCGGTGAGCTCTAACACGGAAGGCTGGAGAGTAGCGCTGCCTGAAAGCAGGAGGAAGTGGGAAAAAACTAAACTAGAGGATGAAAACAAAATGGGCAGGCTAAAAAAACGATGTGTATAAAGTTGAGACATGGACGAGAACAACTCAACGATCTGATAATAGACAGCACACATGAGGAGACTAAATAGAGAAGGAGTGATTATCATAATGCAGAGCAGGTGATGGTGACCAATAACAAGATAATAATGAAACAAGAGGGCGGAGACGGGCACCACGGTGACACAGAAGCACATGGTAAGTGTAAACAACACACACTATGGGGAAAAAACAGACAGATCAGCCCGGGGGCGTGACAGTATATTAATGTTTGTATGTTATTGTATTAATTGTGGTAGTGTATGTATTCTTGTGTTTCTTTGCTTGTCATCTTTTTTTTCTCATAGTTTTTATTATCCTTGTTTTCTTTTTGTTTTATTTGTTTTATTATATGTATTTGTATGTACTTACTTTACAGTGTACTTATGTTATTGAGCATTAAAAATATATATTAATGCTGGTGAAAGAGAAATTAAAACAGATGCAAAAATGATACAAACAAAAGCAGACAAATAAATTTGAGAATCTGTTAGGGGTGAAAGTTTAGAAGATTCACTCAGATTAAACATCCAATCAGAGGTCTTACTGGTGTGCAGTGACATCTGATTGGCTCTCCCCTCGGTCACATGATCAGCTGCAACTGCAAACACTTTGAATGTGTACTGTGCTCCAGGAATCAGATGATCTATTTTGATGGAGGTGTTTTCAGTAGTCAAATTGCTATTTTCATATTCTACATGGTAACGAGAGCTTTGGCCATATGGTTTAGTCCAGTTTAGTAAAACAGAGGATGCTGTAATATCATCAGCTGTGAGGATCATAATGATGTCAGGCTCTGTGAGTAAAAAGGACAGATATTTGGGGATTAAAACGTTTCAAGAGGACAACTAAAAGTAACAGGAAAAGTGGAGAGCATACTAGTATAATTTGAGGTAGCCACTGATCCTCCTTCTGTTGATTTATCTGCTGCCACAGCTGTGATGATTAATGTGTAATTGACTCCAGAAGTCAGACCAGTAATGTTATAGAAAGTGTTAGTAGTTGCTATTGCATTTCTGATCAAGTCAAATTTTTGATCGGTCCAATTAAGTTTAAAGAAAGATCTATTTCCAGCTGGTTCATCCCATGTCAGAAACACAGATGATGTTGTGATTTCAGACACTCTGAGATTCTTGATCACATTTGGCTCTGTGTGAGGAGAGAAGGACGAATCATAAATGCTCGTGAGAGATGGATGTAAAACATGAGATAGATACAATTAGGAATTCATAAAGCACTTGTAGAATTTATAGGTGCTTAAGATGTTGCTGTACAGTTTCTGCCAAAAGCAAGTAAATGTGAGAAGACTGAAGGTCCAGAAGATTCATTCAGATTAAACATCCAATCAGGACTTACTGGTATAAAGTGAAATCTTATTGGCTCTCCCCTCGGTCACATGATCAGCTGCAACTGCAAACACTCTGAATGTGTACTGTGCTCCAGGAATCAGATCATTTATCTTGATGGAGGTGTTTTCTGTAAACACATTTTTATTTTCATATTCTACACGGTAATGAGAGCTTTGGCCATATGGTTTAGTCCAGTTTAGTAAAACAGAGGATGCTGTAATATCATCAGCTGTCAGGTTCATAATGATGTCAGGTTCTGTGAGTAAAAATGACAGACATTTAGGAATTAAAATGTTAATATTTAAAACTTACCATAGTGAAGATATAAATACATGAAAGGCACAAGTCAATCTGAAGTATATTTACTAGTATATTTAGAGGTAACCACTGATTCTCCTTCTGTTGATTTATCTGCTGCAATAGCTGTGATGATAAATGTGTTATACCATGTGTTATTGGTTGTTACATGATTAGATGTTTTCTCATCAGTCCAATTAAGTTTAAAGAAAGATATATTTCCAAATGGTTCATCCCATGTCAGAAGCACAGACGATGTTGTGATTTTGGTAATGATTTAAAACAGCTGTTAGAACAATGCTATTATAAATTGTTATATTAGTTAATATTATAATATTCCAGGTACATCAATGATATGTAATTGTAAATCCTTCCACTAATATAGCAAAATTCAGTTGGAAGCAATGCTAAAATCTCAGAAATGTATTACTAATTTATGAGAAAATCTCATAAAATGTTAGAACACATCCTATTTAAAATAGTAATTGTTTTTGGGTCAGAAGTTAAACACTCAGAGTAAATAAACAAGGGACAAATGTTTTGAAAGTCTACTTACTGGTCCATGCTGAGATACAGACAGATTCACTTTCTGTTGATTGATCTGCCGCCACTGCAGTGATGCAGAATGTGTAATTGACTCCAGAAGTCAGACCAGTGATGAGATAGGAGGAAGTGTTAGTAGTTGCATTTGTTTTATCATCAGTCCACTGGATTTTAAAGAAAGATCTATATCCTGTTGATTCTTCCCATTTCAGAAATACAGATGATGTTGTGATTTCCGACACTAGGAGGTCCCTGATCAAAGCTGGCTCTGTGTGGGGAGAGAAGAAAAAATTATAAATGCTGGTAAAAGAGAAATTAAACAGAAGTAAAAATGATACAAATAAAAGCAGACTGCTCTCTGATTAAAGCAGATAAATGTGAGAATTCTTTTGGGGAAAAGTTCAGAAGATTCAATCAGATTAAACATCCAATCAGATGGCAGCAATGCTAAAATCTCCGTAATTTACTAATTTAAAAGGGAATCTACTAAAATCATAGAACATATCCTATTTACAGTAGTAATTGTTTTTGGGTCAGAACTTAAGCACTCAAGAGTAAATAAGCAAAAGACAAATGTTTTGTAAGTTTACATACTGGTCCATGCTGAGATACAGACACATTCACGTTCTGTTGATGTATCTGCTACTGTGGCAGTGATGAAAAATGTGTAAATGACTCCAGCAGTCAAACCAGTAATGTTATACTGGTGTGACATCACTGATGTATCTGTGACTGTTCAATTTCCAGAAGTTTCATCAGCTGTCCATTAAACTTTAACCCCTTTGCGGTAGGGCTGTCAAAATGGCTGAAATTCTAATTTTGTACTTGTATATTTTCAAATTTCGAGTTATATTCGAATTTCAAATGCATAATTTCAGTTAGTGTGATGAAAGCTTTTTTCTTCTCTCTTGAGGCCACAAGAGGGTGCATCAAGCAAAATATTATTAATGCAGGTTTATTCAAAGCATTAGAATACATGATTGTGAAGTGAATAATATTTAAAATAATGTTTATAAACCAATTATAATTCAGTTGCTTAAACAACTATGAACAAAACAGCATCATGTATGCATGCATAGTTTAATACAAAGTGTGGAAAGCCAATCACATAGAGTACATTTTCCATTTAAAAACACGAGAGGCAGTGGAATGAGGAAAACCCCACGATAAAGTCTTGACATATGTTTTTAAGAAGTTGAACTTACATTAATTTCAAATGACTTTCTAACCATGCGGCTCTCTTGTGCAAGACGCGAGTGCAACGGTGATAGATGATGTGTGTTCTGTGTGTTTGGCTTGGTGTCAGTTTTGATGTAAACAAGATCTTCTCCACATTGATGTTCTTTTGTTCTGCATTATTTTTCATCTAGTTGCTTTAACTGGACAGGCTAACAAAAACATTATAATGCAATGACACATTATCATTGCATCTCGTGTGCCACTGACAAAATATACTTCGGCCCTCCACATCCATGCACCGTCTGCATTATGTCATTTTCATCGCCAAGAGGGCTCGCGGACAGCCAGATCAGATTATTATTGTTTAACTTTAACAGCATAAACTGTTATGTTAAACATCACTCTCTTAAGCCCCTTTCACACTGCCATTCCGGCAAATACACAGGTAAAGTGTTGCTGCAATTGTTCCCGGGTCGCTAGACTTTCACACTGCCAGTGATTACCCGGGATATGCGCGTGCTTTCACACACAACCCGTAAAGATCCCGTAACGACACGTGATATCAGCACGTGATGTACGTAATGTACGAGTCGCAAACGTTAGGCACGTTATACTTTCACTAAAGCAAGCAAACGATCTCTGCGTCAGCGTGGAAAGTGAGGAACTAACTGATCTCTGCTTCATTACAGTTTGCACATATGTTTTCGTCGCAAACGTTGATCTTCCTTCAAAACAGCCGATAAAAGAGTCGCGCGATAACACGCTACATCACTTCGACACGTCATTAGATCTGGCTTTTGTTCACACAACGCTCGTCCCGGGTCGAACCCCTCAATGTTACTAGGTCCCTGACCCAGGTTCAATGCGGGAATCAATCCTGGGACGTGGTTGCTTTCACACAGAAGGCGACCCGGCAATGTTCCGGCAACATTGTGGGTCCGACGTGCAGTGTGAAAGGGGCTTTACTTGATCTGGAGAAACTGTATCAGTTGAAAGTTTAAAGATTCTAGCTTCGATATTTGACCGCTGTTTTGATAAAACGTTGTTTCAGTGATAGTAATTTAGTTATTTATGTCAGGAGTGCAAAATAGTAAATATGCATGAGTCATTTTTAGAATGACAATTCACCAAGCAATCATATTCAGTAACATATGCAGTGGTTTATTTCTGTTGACATAGATGCTTGAATAGCGTCAATAAGGGTTTGTAGTCCAAAGCTGCATATCTACGGAGATATATGGATATATTTAGTGATGTTTAGCTCATATTTCTTCTGACAGAATCATAAGTTCTATTAATTTTCAATTGATTTACGCGATCTGATGATAATGATCAACTCCCAGCTTTAGTGTTTAGTGAGCCGTGTGCGCGCTGCCGCTGACAGAGACCTGATTCATCCGTGTCTAGTCCATCATATAGACAGTAAAAGAAATTAACACAGCGACCCCATTGGAACTCAACTGAGACAAGTGAAGCCCATTTTTAGCTATTTTTAGCACTGCCTTGCAGACTCAAATTCATTCAGATTAAACATCCAATCAGAGGACTTACTGGTATAAAGTGAAATCTGATTGGCTCTCCCCTCGGTCACATGATCAGCTGCAACTGCAAACACTCTGAATGTGTACTGTGCTCCAGGAATCAGATCATTTAACTTGATGGAGGTGTTTTCTGTAGACACATTTTTATTTTCATATTCTACACGGTAACGAGAGCTTTGGCCATATGGTTTAATCCAGTTTAGTAAAACAGAGGATGATGTAATATCATCAGCTGTCAGGTTCATAATGATGTCAGGTTCTGTGAGTAAAAATGACAGACATTTAGGAATTAAAATGTGAATATTTAAAACTTACCATAGTGAAGATATAAATACATGAAAGGCACAAGTCAATCTGAAGTATATTTACTAGTGTATTTAGAGGTAATCACTGATATTCCTTCTGTTGATTTATCTGCTGCAATAGCTGTGATGATAAATGTGTTATACCATGTGTTATTGGTTGTTACATGATTAGATGTTTTCTCATCAGTCCAATTAAGTTTAAAGAAAGATATATTTCCAAATGGTTCATCCCATGTCAGAAACACAGACGATGTTGTGATTTTGGTAATGATTTAAAACAGCTGTTAGAACAATGCTATTATAAATTGTTATATTAGTTAATATTATAATATTCCAGGTACATCAATGATATGTAATTGTAAATCCTTCCACTAATATAGCAAAATTCAGTTGGAAGCAATGCTAAAATCTCAGAAATGTACTACTAATTTATGAGAAAATCTCATAAAATGATAGAACACATCCTATTTAAAATAGTAATTGTTTTTGGGTCAGAAGTTAAACACTCAGAGTAAATAAACAAAGAACAAATTTTTTGAAAGTCTACTTACTGGTCCATGCTGAGATACAGACAGATTCACTTTCTGTTGATTGATCTGCCGCCACTGCAGTGATGCAGAATGTGTAATTGACTCCAGAAGTCAGACCAGTGATGAGATAGGAGGAAGTGTTAGTAGTTGCATTTGTTTTATCATCAGTCCACTGGATTTTAAAGAAAGATCTATATCCAGTTGATTCTTCCCATTTCAGAAATACAGATGATGTTGTGATTTCCGACACTAGGAGGTCCTTGATCACATCTGGCCCTGTGTGGGGAGAAAAGAAAAAATTATAAATGCTGGTAAAAGAGAAATTAAACAGAAGTAAAAATGATACAAATAAAAGCAGACTGCTCTCTGATTAAAGCAGATAAATGTGAGAATTTTTTTGGGGAAAAGTTCAGAAGATTCAATCAGATTAAACATCCAATCAGATGGCAGCAATGCTAAAATCTCTGTAATTTACTAATTTAAAAGGGAATCTACTAAAATCATAGAACATATCCTATTTACAATAGTAATTGTTTTTGGGTCAGAAGTTAAGCACTCAAGAGTAAATAAGCAAAAGACAAATGTTTTGTAAGTTTACATACTGGTCCATGCTGAGATACAGACACATTCACGTTCTGTTGATGTATCTGCTTCTGTGGCAGTGATGAAAAATGTGTAAATGACTCCAGCAGTCAAACCAGTAATGTTATACTGGTGTGACATCACTGATGTATCTGTGACTGTTCAATTTCCAGAAGTTTCATCAGCTGTCCATTAAACTTTAACCCCTTTGCGGTAGGGCTGTCAAAATGGCTGAAATTTTAATTTTGTACTTGTATTATCAAAATTCGAGTTATATTCGAATTTCAAATGCATAATTTCAGTTAGGGTGATGAAAAGCTTTTTTCTTCTCTCTTGAGGCCACAAGAGGGTGCATCAAGCAAAATATTATTAATGCAGGTTTATTCAAAGCATTAGAATACATGATTGTGAAGTGAATAATATTTAAAATAATGTTTATAGACCAATTATAATTCAGTTGCTTAAACAACTATGAACAAAACAGCATCATGTATGCATGCATAGTTTAATACAAAGTGTGGAAAGCCAATCACATAGAGTACATTTTCCATTTAAAAACACGAGAGGCAGTGGAATGAGGAAAACCCCACGATAAAGTCTTGACATATGTTTTTAAGAAGTTGAACTTACATTAATTTCAAATGACTTTCTAACCATGCGGCTCTCTTTTGCAAGACGCGAGTGCAACGGTGATAGATGATGTGTGTTCTGTGTGTTTGGCTTGGTGTCAGTTTTGATGTAAACAAGATCTTCTCCACATTGATGTTCTTTTTTTCTGCATTATTTTTCATCTAGTTGCTTTAACTGGACAGGCTAACAAAAACATTATAATGCAATGACACTTACATTATCATTGCATCTCGTGTGCCACTGACAATGACAAAATATACTTCGGCCCTCCGCATCCATGCACCATCTGCATTATGTCATTTTCGTCGCCAAGAGGGCTCGCAGACAGCCATGCACCCCGCCCGCGTGCAGGCAATTTTTGAGATTGCGCGTATAACAGCACATGCAAGAGGTGAATGATGAGACAGAAGTGGTACTGCATGTGGAGCTTGTCTGCCTTTTAAAAGCAGTGTGGACGCTGCTGGGCACAACCCGGAACACGGAATGTGAATTATACCCAGGCTGGGTCTTAAACCAGCCTCATTAAGACACACCTAAAATTCGAATACAACTTTTTTTCTTCTTTTTTTTTTTAGTTTGATGAATATTAGAAATTAAAAAAATTTGGACAGCCTTACTTTGCCTTCAAAGATCAGATTATTATTGTTTAACTTTAACAGCATAAACTGTTATGTTAAACATCACTCTCTTAAGCCCCTTTCACACTGCCATTCCGGCAAATACACAGGTAAAGTGTTCCTGCAATTGTTCCCGGGTTGCTAGATTTTGCACTTTCACACTGCCAGTGATTACCCAGGATATGCGCGTGCTTTCACACACAACCCGTAAAGATCCCGTAACGACATGTGATGTGAGTCGCAAACGTTAGGCACGTTTTACTTTCACTGAAGCAAGCAAACGATCTCTGCGTCAGCGCAGAAAGTGAGGAACTAACTGATCTCTGCTTCATTACAGTTTGCACATATGTTCAAACGTTGATCGTCCTTCAAAACAGCCGATAAAAGAGTTGCGCGATAACGCGCGTCATCACTTCGACATGGCATTAGATCTGGCTTTTGTTCACACAACGCTCGTCCCGGGTCGAACCCCTCAATGTTACTAGGTCCCCGTCCCGGGTTCAATGCGGGAATCAATCCTGGGACGTGGTTGCTTTCACACAGAAGGCGACCCGGCAATGTTCCGGCAACATTGTGGGTCCGACGTGCAGTGTGAAAGGGGCTTTACTTGATCTGGAGAAACTGTATCAGTTGAAAGTTTAAAGATTCTAGCTTCGATATTTGACCACTGTTTTGATAAAATGTTGTTTCAGTGATAGTAATTTAGTTATTTATGTCAGGAGTGCAAAATAGTAAATATGCATGAGTCATTTTTAGAATGACAATTCACCAAGCAATCATATTCAGTAACATATGCAGTGGTTTATTTCTGTTGACATAGATGACTGAATAGCGTCAATAAGGGTTTGTAGTCCAAAGCTGCATATCTACGGAGATATATGGATATATTTACTGATGTTTAGTTCATATTTCTTCGGACAGAATCATAATTTCTATTAATTTTCAATTGATTTACGCGATCTGATGATAATGATCCACTCCCAGCACTGTCTCTGTCTGTTTAGTGAGCCGTGTGCACGCTACCGCTGACAGAGACCTGATTCATCCGTGTCTAGTCCATCATTTAGACAGTAAAAGAAATGAACACAGCGACCCCATTGGAACTCAACTGAGACAAGTGAAGCCCATTTTTAGGTATTTTTAGCACTGCCGTTTCTGATACACAGACTCAAACTAAGCTTGATGACGTCAGCAACCTGTCTGCCAGATGTAAATCTTCTAGTAGCTGTGCGTGAAAACTGCCATCGTTAATCTTGCAGAGACGGCGAGCTTGAGCGGGGAGTTGTTTGAAGTGAGTAAGCAGGAGTAAGTATTCTGATTAATTGTTTTGTATAGTATTTTTAAAAGTATGATTATGGAGTTATGTGTTTGTTTTTCTCCCGAGCGTCTTATCAGTATGTCGCGCTAGCACTAACATTTATATGTTAAAACCCTCTGGAGTCGATTAACGCGGATATGCGTTATGAGTCATTTTCCCCTGATAACCCGAAAAAGTCGGCGCTGATCTTCATTTACAAACACGCCATTAAAATGAAGTGTTACTCTGTGAATACTCAACGAAGAGACGTGAGAGATATATCTATAGAAAGCTTGACATGTCTACTTTAAAACTAAACAAGTGCTGCCGAAAACAGATATTCTGTGATAAAGTAATCCATATGAAAACAACGTGATGTCCAATCTTTCACGTCTCCCTTCATTATATCTAATGTGACCACACCCCCGCGCTGAACGCGCTATTCAGATTCAAACTGAAGCGCGCGGCTTGAATATGCCCACACAGAAGAAAAAGCAGCGAGACTGTTCAAGTTTTTTATTTTACTGTTTGCTTCGCGATGAGAGGAATAAGACATAATTCACCCCAAAAAGATGCTAACGCATAGTTTACCATGAAGTTGTGTGCGGAACAACCAATCAAACCTGAATATGTTAGTTGACCAATCAGAACACCGTATGCTACCGAAAGGTGGGGTTTAAGGAAACTGAATCTTTTGAACAGCTTTGCGCGAACCGTTTGGGCATCTCTGAGAATTGAGGTAATTTTAAAATGCTGTTTTTTAACCTTGGATGGATTTAAACCTGTTGTACAGGACTTATAAACAGTGATAGGAAGCTTAGAATTTTCATCTTACTGGCTCTTTAAAGGACTAGAGATATGATGACTAAGTTGCCTATACGTATTGTTATGGTGCAAAAAGTCAAACTTCAGTTCAGAGGCATGTTATCAATAACCTTTAATTGAATGTAACTGTACATCCAAGCTTAGCTGCAGGAATCTGCGAGGTCAATGGACAATAAAATTGGTGTACCCAGGGCAGGCTTAGTAACAATTACCCTTGTGTGGTTGTCTATTTACAATAAACATTAGTGCTGTCAAAATGAATGATTAATCCAAGTTATTAATCAAAAAATGAAACTTAAAAATAACTCATAATCCTGATACCTTTTTGATTGATACCTTCCCGTCCACTGTTGGGGGGGGGGGGGTAACGAGTTACAAAGTTGGTGTAGCCTACTTATCACAACATTGTCAATCGCAAACGCTAATTTATTCAAACGTCTCACTACCGAACCATCTATAGTAGCTTAATTTGCGGAGGAAGAAGAGAAAGCACCCATTCGATAAATGAGCCAGTAGTTGAGAAATAATACTTTTTTTTTTTTTTTTTTAATGATGACAAGCCGGAATGAAAAGAAGCCGAAATGAAGCTGTAACGAACCTATTTTTAAAATGTAAGCAGTAGAAAGTTCAGATAATTGCTGTACAGTTTTCTGCCAAAAGCAAGTAAATGTGAGAAGACTGAAGGTCCAGAAGATTCATTCAGATTAAACATCCAATCAGAGGTCTTACTGGTATACAGTGAAATCTGATTGTCTCTCCCCTCGGTCACATGATCAGCTGCAACTGCAAACACTCTGAATGTGTACTGTGCTCCAGGAATCAGATCATTTAACTTGATGGAGGTTTTTTCTGTAGTCACATTGTTATTTTCATATTCTACACGGTAACGAGAGCTTTGGCCATATGGTTTAATCCAGTTTAGTAAAACAGAGGATGATGTAATATCATCAGCTGTCAGGTTCATAATGATGTCAGGTTCTGTGAGTAAAAAGGACAGACATTTATGAATTAAAATGTGAATATTTAAAACTTACCATAGTGAAGATATCCTTCTGTTGATTTATCTGCTGCAACAGCTGTGATGATAAATGTGTAATTGACTCCAGCAGTCAGATCAGTGATGTTATACCATGTGTTATTGGTTGTTACATGATTAGATGTTTTCTCATCAGTCCAGTTAAGTTTAAAAAAAGATATATTTCCAAATCGTTCATCCCATGTCAGAAACACAGACGATGTTGTGATTTCGGTCACTTTGAGATTATTGATCATATCTGGCTCTGTGTGAGGAGAGAACAGCAAATAATTAGTCATAATGATTTAAAACAGCTGTTAGAACAATGCTATTATAAATTGTTATATTAGTTTATATTATAATATTCCAGGTACATCACTGATATGTAATTGTACATCCTTCCACTAATATAGCAAAATTCAGTTGGAAGCAATGCTAAAATCTCAGAAATGTACTACTAATTTATGAGGAAATCTCCTAAAATGATAGAACACATCCTATTTAAAATAGTAATTGTTTTTGGGTCAGAAGTTAAACACTCAGAGTAAATAAACAAAGGACAAATTTTTTGAAAGTCTACTTACTGGTCCATGCTGAGATACAGACAGATTCACTTTCTGTTGATTGATCTGCCGCCACAGCAGTGATGCAGAATGTGTAATTGACTCCAGAAGTCAGACCAGTGATGAGATAGGAGGAAGTGTTAGTAGTTGCATTTGTTTTATCATCAGTCCACTGGATTTTAAAGAAAGATCTATATCCTGTTGATTCTTCCCATTTCAGAAATACAGATGATGTTGTGATTTCCGACACTAGGAGGTCCCTGATCACATCTGGCTCTGTGTGGGGAGAGAAGAAAAAATTATAAAAGCTGGTGAAAGAGAAATTAAACAGAAGTAGAAATGATACAAACAAAAGCAGACTGTTCTCTGCTTAAAGCAGATAAATGTGAGAATTTTTGGGGGGAAAAGTTCAGAAGATTCACTCAGATTAAACATCCAATCAGATGGCAGCAATGCTAAAATCTCCGTAATTTACTAATTTAAAAGGGAATCTACTAAAATCATAGAACACATCCTATTTACAATAGTAATTGTTTTTGGGTCAGAAGTTAAGCACTCAAGAGTAAATAAGCAAAAGACAAATGTTTTGTAAGTTTACATACTGGTCCATGCTGAGATACAGACAGATTCACGTTCTGTTGATGTATCTGCTTCTGTGGCAGTGATGAAAAATGTGTAAATGACTCCAGCAGTCAAACCAGTAATGTTATACTGGTGTGACATCACTGATGTATCTGTGACTGTTCAATTTCCAGAAGTTTCATCAGCTGTCCATTAAACTTTAAGCCCTTTGCGGTAGGGCTGTCAAAATGGCTGAAATTCTAATTTTGTACTTGTATATTTTCAAATTTCGAGTTATATTCGAATTTCAAATGCATAATTTCAGTTAGGGTGATGAAAAGCTTTTTTCTTCTCTCTCGAGGCCACAAGAGGGTGCATCAAGCAAAATATTATTAATGCAGGTTTATTCAAAGCATTAGAATACATGATTGGGAAGAGAATAATATTTAAAATAATGTTTATAAACCAATTATAATTCAGTTGCTTAAACAACTATAAACAAAACAGCATCATGTATGCATGCATAGTTTAATACAAAGTGCGGAAAGCCAATCACACAGAGTACATTTTCCGGCAGTGAAATGAGGAAAACCCCACAATAAAGTCTTGACATATGTTTTTAAGAGGTTGAACTTACATTAATTTCAAATGACTTTCTAACCATGCGGCTCTCTTGTGCAAGACGCGAGTGCAACGGTGATAGATGATGTTTGTGTTCTGTGTGTATGGCTTGGTTTAAATTTTGATGTAAACCAGATCTTCTCCACATTGATGTTCTTTTTTTCTGCATAATTTTTTTAAGATCATCTAGTTGCTTCAACTGGACAGGCTAACAAAAACATTATAATGCAATGACACTTACATTATCATTGCATCTCGTGTGCCACTGACAATGACAAAATATACTTCGGCACTCGGCAATCCGCGCACCGTCTGCATTATGTCATTTTCGTTGCCAAGAGGGCTCGCAGACAGCCATGCACCCCGCCCGCGTGCAGGCAATTTTTGAGACTGCGCGTAAAACAGCACATGCACAAGTTGAATGATGAGACAGAAGTGGTACTGCATATGGAGCTTGTCTGCCTTTTAAAAGCGGTGTGGACGCTGCTGGGCGCAAGACGGAATGCGGAATGTGAAGTATACCCAGGCTGGGTCTTAAACCAGCCTCATTAACACACACCTAAAATTTGAATACAACTTTTTTTTTTTTTTAGTTCGATGAATATTCGAAATTAAAAAAAAAATACTTACTTTGCTGTCAACGATCAGATTATTATTGTTTAACTTTAACACCATAAACTGTTATGTTAAACATCACTCTCTTAGTTGATCTGGAGAAACCGTATCAGTTGAAAGTTTAAAGGGGGGGGGGGGGAAATGCTATTTAATGCATACTGAGTTTTTTACACTGTTAAAGAGTTGGATTCCCATGCTAAACATGGACAAAGTTTCAAAAATTAAGTTGTACGTTTGAAGGAGTACTTTTGTTCCAAAAATTCTCCTTCCGGTTTGTCACAAGTTTCGTAAAGTTTTTTTCGAGTATGGGTCTGTGTGATGTTAGATGGTGCAGGATTTCCTTATATGGGTCCTAAGGGCACTTCTCCCGGAAGAGCGAGCGCGGCCCATAGAGCAGAGCAGAGACATTCACTGACCAGAACAATAGAGCGAAATGTCACCAAAGCACAGCAGACCCCCAAAAAAAAAAAAAAAAAAAAACAGCATTAAGGGACCAGTGGATGGAGTTTATTTTTAGAGAGCATCAACGGAGTTGTGCAAGTGTTTTTGTTTGTTCCCTGCATTTCGAAGATACTTGTTTTACAAACAAGGCCCAGTGTGACGCCGGATTTGCATATCGTTTATTTCTTAAGGATGATGTAGTCCCAACGAAAAAGTCACGATCGTGTGTTGGAACCGCAGGCGGTGAGTAAAACTGCTTCAAATATATCTGTGTTATTAACTTAGCTATTGGCGGGTAAGCACATCAAGTAAACAATGTCATCAAGCTGCACTTTCCACGTGTACACCTTTAAAGAAAAGAAAAAAAAAGACGAAATAAAGTGGAACTTAGTCATTTTCCAAAACCGCTAAGCAAATATATACAGTTTCAATACATACCACATAGAGACGTCCTGCTGTAGTCATTGCTGCTGCTCTTGTTCAATTTCAGCCTCGGGATCTGACTCTGGATCATAAATATACGGCTGAATCTGACTGTTAGCCATGGTTTGTTTTGGATGATAGTTTTTTCCTCACGGTAATGTCACAGCTTCCAGATGCTCTCAACGCAAAAGCTTACGCGCGCTCGTGATCCTTTTGCTCCGCCCACACGTCACGCCTCCAGCTGCTCGTGTTTTTCCGGGAAAAAAACGGTACAGACTATCTTTCTCTTATAAATATAATAAAACTAAAGACTTTTTGGAGATATGAAGGATGCAGTACTACTCTATAGGTACTCAAGAAAATGAGCATTTCACCCCCCTTTAAAGATTCTAGGTTTGATATTTGACCACTGTTTTGATAAAACATTGTTTCAGTTCAGAGTGCAAAATAGTAAATATGCATGAGTCATTTTTAGAATAACAATTCACCAAGCAATCATATTCAGTAACATATGCAGTGGTTTATCTCTGTTGACATAGATGACTGAATAGCGTCAATAAGGATTTGTAGTCCAAAGCTGCATATCTTCGGAGATATATGGATATATTTACTGATGTTTACTTCATATTTCTTCAGACAGAATCATAATTTCTATTAATTTTCCACTGATTTACGCGATCTGATGATAATGATCCACTCCCAGCACTGTCTCTGTCTGTTTAGTGAGCCGTGTGCACGCTACCGCTGACAGAGACCTGATTCATCCGTGTCTAGTCCATCATAACTGTGCATCATATCCCGTCCCCTCCAATCCTGTGATGCATTTCCTGTACACTTCCGTGTTGATATCTGACCATAACAACACAGAGAAACCTCTGTTCCCATGAAATATCCAACTTTCATCGTGTTTTTTTCCAATAAACACACGATTACATTAGTAAATGGTTTGTATGTGATTTTCTTGAGATTTGGGGCAAATATACACCTGAAATGCTAATTTCTGCAGCGATATAAAAGGCTATTGTGGTGTCAATTCATGGTTACAAGTTGTACTGAGCACTCCAGCCTAGATTCACCCAGGATACTTAGAGCACTCCCAAACTGAAGGGGGCAACCATACAACAGTGACGAAAAAAGTGACAGGAGGTGGAACCAATTTCTCGGAAGTGCTCTTGGGACTATATTTACCGGCGCACCCACAGGGAGTGCATGGCATTGAAATGTTTGGTAAGAGCTCAGTTGGCCCTCTCACCCGTTCCTGGAAAAAGATACCCTAACCACAGCTCTTGATCATCCAAAGACGCAACTGGTAGGACAGAATGTGATTGTGTTTGAATGTGTGGAGTTCAGGCTATATGATTTTTTGCTTGGTTGTAATGTGCAATTTAAATTAAATAGCGAAGACTTGTTTAAATTATATAAGTTTAATTATGGGATTGCTATTTTAATAATTAACTATTAGAGATCCTAGGTTAATCTAAATTACTTTGTTTGGTTTGGTTTGAGGATTCAGTAACATCTATTTATTATTACTTTGAGAAAGTGGTATTGAGATTTATTTTTGATTTATTTGTAATTAATTTATGGTTTTGGTTTGTGTATCTTAAAGGTTATCAACCTATTCTGTTCCAACCCAATCTATCAAACCATCTTTAAGAAAATAAAAGAAAAGAAAGTGAACAGTTTTGAGTTGTCTTTTGCGTTCATCGGAGATAAAGCCGTTTTCAAGTTTGGGCAAAGCTGTGGTCCGTCATCAAACACACAGAACTTGACAGTTGATAACCAGTGTGGCAGTGAGAACAAGGATCAAAGGCCTGAAGTCAAGCTGTCGACGCAAAGGAAGAATTGACTGGAAACTCTTCACCATGGCACAGGAAACTCTTGGGAAAACAGTCAAGCAACTGAAGCAAGAGCGGACCTTAGCTAAATCTGCTTTCACCAAACAAGCAAACTACCTGAGCAGAGCTGCAGATGGTATGATTAAGGATGAACTACAAGAGGAGTTCAGCAAACTCAGTTCCCTGGCAAGGTATGTTAGTGATTCAAATGATGACTACAGGGCTGGCCTACTGGCTGAAGCGGGAACTGAGGAGGGTAAAGAAGTCAAGCTCGACAAGCACCAGCAGGCTGAGCTTGAAAGGACAATGGAAGAGTGCGACATGAGACTGGGTGAAATCCGTAAAGCAGTTCAATCCAACCTCTGGTCAAGATATGGTAAAGAGGAGGTAGACTTTGCAATCCAAGAAGCGGGAAAAGCCTGTGACAGAGCCCAAACAAGCCCCATCACTGCTATCAATAGAGATGGCTATGAACTGCAGCTGGAAAGAGTGAGGAAGCTAATTCATGATGCACCTGTAAGCCTGAAAGACTGGGAAAAATGGATCTCACATGATCAGACAGCACACTGGAAAGGCAGGTTAAAAGACCTGAGAATATTCGGCAGCAACCTCGAGGCCAGAAGAGCAGAATTCCTCACTGCACAAAAAATTGCAGAAGAGGAAAGAAGAGGTCCAGAGCCTCAACCAACAGCAGTTCCACAACCAGTGGTAAGAATAAAGCCAACTAGTCTACCTAAATTCACTGGATTTAAGAGGAATTTCCATCGATCGAAGAGAGACTGGGAAAATCTGCAAAAGCAGGGAGAGCCGACTGGCTCAGTGGAAGTGAAGAAGTTCCAACTCCTTGACAGTGTGGACGAGAGAATATTTAGAGACCTGCGCCTGCCAACATACAACAGTGCTGATGAAATATTTAGAGTACTTCAAAACAGGTATGGAGATAAATCAACAATTGCCTTGGAGATAATTGAGGACCCTAGAGAGGATCCCTCCTTTAAAGCCACACCAGCCAAGGAAGGTAATTGACCTAATTCAAGATGTGGAAAAGGCCCTGAATGACCTCACGGAGCTCGAAAGTACTGGAGCCATAAAAAAATCCCCTTGTGATCATATCCATAGAGAGCAAGCTGCCAGATAATATAAAGAGGGACTGGCTGACATTCATGGTCAATCCAAGAAATGGAGTCACACTTGACAATCACTTTGACATCCTTCTAACATTCTTAAAGACACAAGAAGACATTCTAGAGAAACTAGACCAATTGGGTGTTGGTGAAAAACCTGAAAAGAAAGCCACGTACCTGGAGAAAAGGTATGCCTCCACAAAGTCCACGAGGAAAGGAGGATGTGTTGTCTGTGGAGATGAAAAGCACCGTGAGAAGATATTCTTTTGTAAGCAGTTCAAAGAACTAAAGCCTGGTGAGAAACTGAATGCTGTCGAAAGGCCTCAGATGTCATGCAGAGGATGATGAATGTACGAACACATACATGTGCAGGAACAGAGACTGCAGGAGAGGAAGCTCTTCAGATCACCATTTCTTTCTCTGCCTGAAAGGAGGATTCAAGGGGAAAGAATCTGTGAAAGTGGGAAAGTTGAAGACTGTGAAAGTTGAAGACTGGAGATGGATTCCAGGTGAACAAAACATTGCTGACCTCACAACAAGAGGAGCAACCCCAGAAGACCTCAAAGAGAACTCTGTGTGGCAAAATGGCCCAGAGTTTCTGAAACGACCAGTGGAGGAGTGGCCGACAAAGTCAGCCAAAGATGTCGCTGCAGATGCCAAAGAAGGTATAAACAAGCTCCAAAGGAAATGTTTTACAGCAGCACTGACCCGAGCACAGGTTGAAAAAAACCAACATGCTCCACCTGCCACTGCAATGCAAATGTCTCCAACCTCTGACCAAAACAAGGACCTGCAAAGCAGCCCTAGCAGAAAAGGGCACCAAATCCAAGTCCGGAGGCCACCTTCTGGTTCTTCAGTGGGGAAAATCCTTAACATCAGTAAGTTCAGCAGTTTAACCAGGTTGATGAGAGTCATTCCCTGGGTGTGGAGAGCTGCCACAAAGTGGAAAGAAATGCTGGCCAAGACCTCAACCACAAGCAAGTCAAAGAGGAAGGAGATTCCTTCAGCTCTTGAGATCAAGTCCAGAGTCAAGGAAGCTACACTTACCATCATGGAGTGTGAAGATGCACTCAGGGATCTCTTCCTTGCAGCTCAAAAGGAGGTAACCTTGCCAGACACCACACTCAGCAGACTTGCTGCGATCAAAGAGGAAAGCACTGGACTTTTGCTCTGTGGAGGAAGATTCCAAATCTTTAATGAAGAATAAACTGCAGTACCAATCTTGCACTGCACATCCTGGGTATCCACTCTTCTAGCTCAAGAAGCCCACAAGGCAAATCATGAAGAAATCGCAGGCACACTCCTCCGGATGAGAAGGAAAGTATGGGTGTTAAGAGGCCGGAAATTAGCTCAGAAGATCGTTGATAATTGTGTGACATGCAGGAGACTTAGGGCCCGAAGGTGCCAACAGATTATGAGTGACCTCCCATCGGAACGAATAACACCAGCCAATCCATTTGAGTACACGACAGTGGACTTATTTGGACCTTACGAAGTGAAGGATGAGGTGAGAAAGAAGGTGAAACTCAAAGTGTGGGGAATTGTCTTCTGTTGCATGGCGTCTAGAGCTATGCACACAGACCTTGTCAGTGACCAGTCAGCTGAAGGCTTCCTGTTAGCCTACCAAAGATTTTCAGCACTGAGAGGACATCCGAGGAAATTGTGGTCGGATCCTGGAAAGAACTTTGTCGGAGCCAGACCTGCCCTCAAAGAGCTCTACATGTTTTTGAAACGACTGGAGAAATCAAAGCTTGAATATGAAGCCTCCAAGCATGGCACAGAATGGAACTGGAGGATCCATCCAGCAGACTCACCTCACAGGAACGGAGCTGCTGAAGCTGCTGTCCGGACTGTGAAGCGGGCTTTGCACAATTTGGGGGGTAATGGAGTCTTCACATGGGGTGAGTTTCAGACTTTCCTTTATATGGCTTCCAACCTCGCCAATGAACGACCTATTGATGCCAGGACTCAGAGCCGGGAGGACTGTGTAGAATACATTAGCCCAAATTCACTTCTGCTTGGAAGAACTGGACCCAGAGGAGATCCAGGGACCTTTGACTTTGAAGGCTACTCTTACAAGAGATTAAGAACCATCCAAGCTGAAGTTGACCGGTTCTGGAGGAAATGGAGCCAGTTAGCCGGACCAAACCTGTTTGTCCGGACTAAGTGGCACACAGCTCACAGGAATGTGGCAATTGGAGATGTCATCTGGCTGGCTGACCAGAATGCCTTGAGAGGTCAGTTCGGGCTTGCCAGAGTTATTGACGTCAATACTGACAGAAAGCGAATTGTGAGGGATGTATATCTCCGATCCTTCCCCAGCTACCCAGTTGCAACTGTGAAGCCCACTAAAAAGGGGAAAAAACACTCAACCAAGATACCTGCAACAGTTCTTCACAGGGATGTCAGACGAATAGTTGTCCTGCTTCCAATAGAAGAACAGCAGCAGCAACCGGATCAAAAAATAGAGTAACTAAATCCAACATATCACAGTGCTGGTGTGACCTCCTTGGGTTGAAGAACCAGGGGGTCAAGTGGGAGGTGTTGTCAATTCATGGTTACAAGTTGTACTGAGCACTCCAGCCTAGATTCACCCAGGATACTTAGAGCACTCCCAAACTGAAGGGGGCAACCATACAACAGTGACGGAAAAAGTGACAGGAGGTGGAACCAATTTCTCGGAAGTGCTCTTGGGACTATATTTACCGGCGCACCCACAGGGAGTGCATGGCATTGAAATGTTTGGTAAGAGCTCAGTTGGCCCTCTCACCCGTTCCTGGAAAAAAGATACCCTAACCACAGCTCTTGATCATCCAAAGACGCAACTGGTAGGACAGAATGTGATTGTGTTTGAATGTGTGGAGTTCAGGCTATATGATTTTTTGCTTGGTTGTAATGTGCAATTTAAATTAAATAGCGAAGACTTTATTATGTGAATGTAGAACTTGGCAGAAGTAACGTTCCTCTAAGCATGTGTATTGTTTAAATTATATAAGTTTAATTATGGGATTGCTATTTTAATAATTAACTATTAGAGATCCTAGGTTAATCTAAATTACTTTGTTTGGTTTGAGGATTCAGTAACATCTATTTATTATTACTTTGAGAAAGTGGTATTGAGATTTATTTTTGATTTATTTGTAATTAATTTGGTTTTGGTTTTTAAAATGGTTTTGGTTTGTGTATCTTAAAGGTTATCAACCTATTCTGTTCCAACCCAATCTATCAAACCATCTTTAAGAAAATAAAATAAAAGAAAGTGAACAGTTTTGAGTTGTCCTTTGCATTCATCTGAGCCGTTTTCAAGTTTGGGCAAAGCTGTGGTCCGTCATCAAACACACAGAACTTGACAGCTATAATTAGCTAATTAAATGGTAAATGACCAAATTCCACATGAGATAGCAAAAGGGAGTTATTACAAACACTCGATCGTGTGTGCGGAGCGGGCCGCCGGTTGCTGAAACCACGCCCACATACCACGACGGTGGTGACAGCAGCCGCAATCCACCTGTCATTCAAGTGGCCACTCCCTTAATTATGAAGAACTTTAAGGCTTAATATAATTTAAACGGATGAGTTATAAAAAAAAATTAACTCCCCTCACAGTTGTTATGAAGGGTAAAATTAGCTATATAGACCAAAATAAGTTTTTGAATCAGGCTGTAAACATGTTTTTTCCTGCTGTAAAGTTGACTCCCTTTTGCAGCCAGCCTCAAGCGGCCAGTCGATGAATTACAGTTTTAGTCACTTCCTTGTTGGCTTCACAAGAGAGAGCAGGAGGTTGCCGTTTGATTAGCTCTAATGCAGCTACAGAGCAGGTGCGGTTCTTCTTCATAATACATTTTGTCATTATTCACGTAAGGTCGTAAGAAAAATTTTTAAAGCCCTATTCGGACAGGACTAGTTTTATAAGCTACGTTTGAGTTTAGATTCTTACCACCTGACGTCTGCGATTTTCATGTACCAATACGGACGGGACTAACATCTCCATGTTTATTACAGAGGTGGAAGGGTCTGTTTTGTGCATCTGGGCGTTACGGAGATCACGCGCTCCGTATGCGTGCATTGCCGCTATTGATTACCATTAGTTTTATTACACAATAAATACTAAATGGCTAGTATAGCAAAACCATGTTAATGTGTTTCTTTAGTTTAACTTTTTCTCTTTTTTTGTAGTAGTAGTAGGCTAAACCGTGTTTAATTTTCATAGAGGTACATTATTAAAACATTATGTAACTGAGTGCATAAATGAACTTGAGTAATCTTACCTGATGCTGATATTAGCCAGTATTAACAGTTTATGTGATCTGGCTCTTGATTTTATTATTATTTTTTTATATATATTATTATTTCTTTGCCGGAAAGCAAATATATCAAACATGCGCGCGGTAAGAGCATCTATGGTAATTCACGTTGGACAAAACACACGAGGAAACACTTTGTGAAATAAAATTTCACCGGCAATCACAGACATTCGCATTCGGGCGGGATTAATTTTCCCGTAAAAATGAGGATTTTGTATCATACCTGGCTGATGTGTGAAAGGCTCGTTTCGTAAGAACAATAGAATCATAAATGGGGCAGTTTGCTGGTCAAAACATGAGATAATAGCACAAAGAAGAGCTTACAAGGGTCATAAATAAAAATAAAAAAAGTCTTTTATGAGCCTTCTCTAAAAACACACATGACATGGTCTTAGAAAATGTTTCATAAAATTCACAGTTTGTGAGATTATGTTCTGCAATATCAAAATGAAGAATTAGTAGACTTTTGGCTTTAGCTTCATTATGTTTCTAAAATCATATCCCACACCAACATTTTTTATACATTTAAAACAAATGTTTTTAATATTTTTATTTTTGTGTTTGAGCTTATATTTATTATCATAACAGTTTGAGTAATTCTGATTCCTGAACAGTAAACTTTGAAGTGTCAGCTTTGTGAACATATGTTGATTATGTATCTAGCACTGGTGTCAAAAGTATTCACATTTATTACTTAGGTAGAAGTATAGATATTAGGGTTTAGAAAGACTTTTGTAGAAGTATGAACTCAAGCTTTTTACTCAAGTAAAAGTATTGGTTCTAAAATTACTTAAAGTATAAAAGTAATGTAAAGAAAAAAAAGCTGTTTCAGCCTCATATATATGCCCATTGAAAATTAACGCATTTTAGTACAATGCAAATGCATTAAAGGACTAGAGATATGATGACTAGTTGCCTATACGTATTGTTATGGTGCAAAAAGTCAAGCTATCAATAACCTTTAATGGAATGTAACTGTACATCCAAGCTTAGCTGCAGGAATCTGCGAGGTCAATGGACAAGAAAATTGGTGTACCCAGGGCAGGCTTAGTAACAATTACCCTTGTATGGTTGTCTATTTACAATAAACATTAGTGCTGTCAAAATGAATGATTAATCCAAGTTATTAATCAAAAAATGAAAAATAACTCATAATCCTGATACTGTTACGGATCACTCGGGAAGCTGAGGAGTAACAGATGAAGATGGTTTATTTAACAAAAGACACAAGCAGAGGAGCGAATGGGAGTCTTGGATCCGTGCATGTAAGGCTGTGACTTCTTAGAGGGAACGGTGAACCACACACACGCACTTCGGGGGAAACTGGGTCCTTCGGAGAGAATCTCTGGAGAGAGTAGAAGAGGAGTTAGTCCTTATAGTAAGCATACAGGAATGATCTTGTCGCGAACGTGACCGGACAAAGACTGAGTGTGTGTGTGTGGCTTTTGTGGGTGGGTGATGAGGAACAGGTGGAGGTGATCTAATACTCAGGTGAGGGTGTGCGCTGTGATTGTGTGGAGGTGGAACCTAGCATGTTTGTAACAGTACCCCCCTCCCCACGGCCCGTCCGACGACGTGGTGGGCGTCCTCTTCCCCTGGGAGCTGGTCGATTGGGGTGAATGGAAGGCATCCAATAATGTGGGATCCAAGATGTCATTGCGTGGGACCCAGGAACGTTCCTCTGGACCGTATCCCTCCCAGTCCACGAGATATTCCAGCTGTCCATGACTATATAGGCTGTGCCGTCATCTAGGAGATGAGGAGGGGGGGCTTCCGTTTCGCCAGGTTCTGTGGAGGGAGAAACAGAAGGATGGTGAAGTTTACGGAGTGACACGTGTAATGTGGGGTGAATCCGGTACTCAGGAGGGAGCTGGAGTTTATAAGTGACCGGATTTATCTGCTGGGTGATGGTGAATGGGCCAATGAATCTGGGACTGAGCTTGCGGCAGGATAGACGCAGGCAGATGTCCCGGTGGACAGCCAGACCTACTGACCGGGTTGGTAGTGGGGAGCCTCGGACTGGCGAAGGTTGGCTGTCGTCCTGCGTCTGCGGAGTGCCCACTGTAGCTGGTGATGAGCCGCGTTCCAGACCCTCTCGCTCTCCCGGAACCAGTAGTCGACGGCGGGGACATCCGAGGGCTCTCCTGACCAGGGGAACAGAGGTGGTTGGTAGCCGAGTACGCACTGGAAAGGGGTGAGTCCGGTGGTGGGTTGACAGAGGGAGTTTTGTGCGTGCTCAGCCCACCCCAGGAATTGGTTCCAGGAGTTCTGGTGGCTGTGGCAGAAGGTACGGAGGAAGCGTCCGTTCTCCTGGACCTTCCTCTCCGTCTGCCCGATTGACTGGGGGTGATAGCTGGAGGACAGGCTGATGGCCACACCTAGGAGGGAATGGAATGCTCTCCATACCCGGGATATGAACTGGGGGCCTCGATCCGACACGATATCTTCTGGGATACCGAAGTACCTGAAGACATGGTTGAACATCAATTCCGCCGTTTCCATGGCAGTAGGTAGGCCCTTTAGAGGAAGAAGACGACAGGCTTTAGAAAATCTATCCACTATTACCAATATGCATGTGTTATTGTCAGAGGGTGGAAAGTCCATTATGAAATCCACCCCTAGGTGTGACCACGGGCGATTTAGAATGGGCAGAGGAAGGAGTTTGCCAGATGGTAGGTGGCGAGGACTCTTGGACATGGCGCAGCTGGTACATCCACTCACGTACCTTCTGACATCCGAGGCCATGTTGGGCCACCAGAAGCATTCCTGTAGCAACAAGAGGGTTTCATTGACCCCCGGGTGACCAGTGCCAAGTGATGTATGTGTGGAGTGGATGAGTGGAGTGCGCCGTGTCCTGGGGATGTACAGGTGTCCTGGTGGGCAACCCGGCGGGGTGTCATTAGGAGGTTTGGCAGGAGGAAGAGTCTCATCTGACCAGGTGATAGGAGTGACTATGATATCGTCCTGGATGATGGGTTCTGGATTTTCCGATCTTTCCTCGGGAGCGTAACATCTGGACAGAGCATCGACCTTCACGTCCTTTACCCCTGGGCGGTAAGAGAAGGTAAACTGGAAGCGGATGAAGAATAACGCCCAGCGGTCCTGTCTGGGGTTGAGTCTCTTGGCTGCTCTAAGGTATTCCAGGTTCTTGTGGTCAGTGAGAACTTGAAATGGGCGTTTGGCTCCCTCTAGCCAATGTCTCCATTCCTCCAGGGCAAGTTTAATGGTTAGCAGTTCCCGATTCCCGATGTCATAGTTTACCTCCACCGGGTTGAGTTTCCTGAAGGCGGCACATGGATTGAGGCGGCTGGGATTCCCCTGCTGCTGGGGCTGCCATGAGTGTTCGACATAGTGCATCATCCAGGTCTTGAAAGGGGTCCGTGAGGCTCATGCTTGTGCCTGTCGGTGCTGGTCCAGTCATCTGTTAGAGATCACTCAGGAAGCTGAGGAGTAACAGATGAAGATGTTTATTTAACAAAGACACAAGCAGAGGAGCAGGTAGTGAGGAGTGAATGGGAGTCTTGGATCCGTGCAGGTAAGGCTGTGACTTTTTGGAGGGAACGGTGAACCACACACACGCACTTTTGGGGAAACTGGGTCCTTCGGAGAGAATCTCTAGAGAGAGTAGAAGAGGAGTTAGTCCTTATAGTAAGCATACAGGAATGATCTTGTCGCGAACGTGACCGGACAAAGACTGAGTGCGTGTGTGTGGCTTTTATGGTGTAGCGCTGATGAGTGGGTGATGAGGAACAGGTGGGGGTGATCTAATACTCAGGTGAGGGTGTGAGCTGTGATTGTGTGGAGGTGGAACCTGGCGTGTTTGTAACAGATACCTTTTTGATTGATACCTTCCTGTATACGTTACATTACATCTGCTATGTCCAGTGTTGGGGGGGGGGGGGGACGAGTTACAAAGTTGGTGTAGCCTACTTATCACAACATTGTCAATCGCAAACGCTAATTTATTCAAACGTCTCACTATCGAACTACCTACAGTAGCTTAACTTGCGGAGGAAGAAGAGAGGGCACCCATTTGATAAATGAGCCAGTAGTTGAGAAATAATAACGTTTTTTTTTTTTTTTTGGAATGATGACAAGCCGGAATGAAAACAAGCCGAAATGAAGCAGTAACGAACCTATTTTTAAAATGTAAGCAGTAGAAAGTTCAGATAATTGTGTGAAAATGTAAGGATTAGAAGTAAAAAGTTGGCTGAAAAAGAATTACTCCAGTAAAGCATATATACCCAAAATTTCTACACAAGTAAGGTAACAAAGTATTTTTACTACGTTACTTGACACCTCTGGTATCTAGCAAAAAAGATTCATAAGCAGCAACCTTTTAATTTTGGGTGTCATTTGTGTCTCCATGCTGAAAATGGGGGGTGACAAGTAAGGGGTTAAATGACAATGCCATTTTAAGTGGTTCATCCCATTTCAGAAGCACACATGATGTGGAAATCTCAGTTACTGTGAGATTCTAAATTACATTTAGTCCTGCTTACAACAGAAAAGCAAGGGATAAGTAATTCTTGCACCATAAATAGCCATTGGAATCATACGGTTTCCATATAATGCTGGCAAATATTCCAGAGTTCTGGGTTCTGGATGCAGCTGTGCTGTTTTTTGCTCTAAGTAAACCTGAGATGGCATCAAAACTAAATACACATTAAATCAGTACAACAAATCACATTAATATTAAACTGAATCATCATTTCCTTCTATTTTTATCATACAATAGTTTAAAAATACTCACTTTGAGAAGCTGATGTTTGAAGCTCAGCTGAAGGAGAGCTTGTAGTGGCAGGAGCTGCTGGGACATATTGATTTATGAAAAAAAAGTACTGTAAGTGAAATTTTGTTGAAATACTTAAAAAATTATGCATGCAATGAAATTCACAAGTATTCTTAATAGAAGAACCTTTGTCAAGTAAGCATCTCACTAGTACCACTCCAGACCCAGCACCTAGCTCACCATCTCCTCACTGAGTGGAGCCAAAGCCTGAGCCCAGCACTGACAGAGAGCCAGAGCTCACCATGACCAATGAGCCATTGCCATGGACTGCGACAGAGCTGAGGATCGCCACGGAGCCAGAGGATGCAAAGTCAGACGAGGTGCGGGAGCCGGCAACAGAGCTTGCACGGTGGAGAGGACCATGAACAGTGAGAGCACAGAGGTAAGCTCCGCCCATTACACCCTGGCTGAGGGTGAGCAGCACTCTCTATATAATGTGGACACTATGGATGATAATGCAGACATCCCCCCTCTTTTCTAGTCTTCAAATTAACTCTCTGTCAGCCCTGAACTATCTGTCTGCTTGGAACATGATGTCGGCTCTCCGTCTCTACCTCAGGCTCCTCCGCCACCTGCTCTGCCTCCACCGGTCAGCCTATGGAGTTGACAGCCCCTTCTCCATCATGGCTCCTCCCTCTATCGGCTCCACCGTGGGCCACCATCATGGCTGTGGCCTGGGTCCCACCTGGGTGCTCCTCCTGCTCCAGTCCCCTTCCATCATCACCCTGGCTCCTCTCTCCGTCTGTTCCTCCATGGATCCTCTAGTCTTCTCTGTGGCTTCTCCCTGCATCTGTTGATCCATGGATCCTCATATCTCCTCCGTGGCTCCTCCCTCCTTCATCACCACTTGGACTCTGTCATTTGTCCTCATCCGGTCACCTCTGAAACAGCCTTCTGCCAGCCCTCCTCCTGCTCCTTGTCCCCCTCCAAAACCCCCACCAGCGCTCCACTCTTGGTGCTTCTATGGCATGTAGTCGCTCCTTACCGGAGGGTGTGAACTATAACAGATCTGAACTTTTTTTTTTTTTTCACTCTGTGTCATCATATGGTCGGTTTAGTCTTTCTGTGCCCTAGTTTAGTTCAATGATTCATTAGCACTCATTAAATTCCCATCACCTGTGTGTCATCAGTCTGCCTGTTTAATCTCACTCCTTAGTTCTAGTCTTCGTCCAGTTTTATGTCTATTATGTATATGTGGCTCTACTTTCTCTCTGTGGATTACCCCTCTGTGTATTAAAGAATGCATATTGTTATCATCTTTGTCCCTGTGTGTTCTCTCATGCACCACACTAGCATCGGTCAATGTACCGAAGTTACTTTCAACACTGTTTAGAGCTCAGGTGATTACCCTTCTAGCACTCCTTACTGCAGACGATGAGCAGGGTTAGGGCTCTTAGAATGTACATTGAGCACTCTGGTCTTTTCAAACAACAGATTTGCTATGTGTATGCTTCGGAGGCCGCCACAAAGAGCTGCTGGACTGCTTTGATTTTTGCATGCAAAACAATCTGGATTACAATATTTATTAATAGAAGAAGATATGACAATTGTATTAACAATTGTATTAATTCTATTAATAAATATTGTAATCCAGATTTTTTTTTGCATGCAAAAATCAAACCATTGGTTTAATCTGTTAAATTTTTTTAAACCAATGACAGTGCTGCGTAGCTGCGCGAGCCTGTGGCAATGCAGCGTGCCAAAGCCCACCAAAATGGGTGGGGCGAATGGGTATATAAGCAGGCAAATCGCCAGAGGAAATCAAGTCAAGTGACCTTTATTTATATAGCACTTTAAACAAAATACTTTCCGTCAAAGCAACTGAACAACATTCATTAGGAAAACAGCATGTCAATAATGCAAAATGACAGTTAAAGACAGTTCATCATTGAATTCAGTGATATCCTCTCTGGTCAGTTTAAATAGTGTCTGTGCATTACTCCTTCAGCGATGACTTCACTTCGCTGGATCCCCACTGAACGCCTTTGCATGGAACGAGCTCTCGCCATCAAAGAGGCACTGCAGAGGACCAGCTGATATCACCGATCGCCTGCAGCACCGGCGCAGTTATGGACAGCTGCTCTCTAGCACAGTTCCTGAGCCGTCCCACTTGCAGCTTCTGACCGCTTTTCAGTGGATTTCCTGCCGCCATCTGGCTATTCTAAAAGAGCAATTTCCAGTGGTTTTCACCACTCTAAAATAGCATTTCTAATGCTGTTTTCATGGCGGTGGCATCTGTGCAAATGCCGCGACCACAGCTGTGGCACATGCAGAGCCCCTCTGCATGAAGATGACAGCCACAGTGAGTGCGTCTTTTGCCTGGGAAAACCCCACGCTGAAGCAGCACTTACTCAGACTTCATGCTGCTGTTGTGAAAGCATGAGTCTCGCCTCTCTGCACTTAGGGATTGCTTTCTTTAATGAAAGCGGTCCTGCTCCTTCCCGCAAGCCTGCCAGGAAAAGACAGCGTGGTAGAGGGATTCAGCACCTGGATTTGGTTGAGCTCACACCGGCCGAGCACCCGCATGCTTTACCCTCTCCGATGAGAGAGCCGTCCCCCGTCCTCTTCTCAAGCCCAGAGAATTGTCTTGCCGGATCAATATCACTCACAGCTTCTGAAACTGAGGAGTGGGCCAGCGATTCTGACCCCACCCACATGCCGTCACTTGAGATTGTGGACACCAGAGCTGGGATGGATGCCAAGCTTTTACGCATCCTCTCTAAAGCAGTCAAGGAACTTGATTTAGAGTGGACTCCCTCTGAAGAGCCAACGTGCAGCAGACTGGACGAGTGGTACCTGCCGGGATGCCACCAGGCTCCCCACCAGTGCTCTGCCCTGTTCTTCCCTGAAGTTCACGATGAGCTGACTAAGTCGTGGCAGGGCCCTTCTCTGCCCGTTTACGCACTACCTCCTCTGCAGCTCTCACTGCAGTGGATGGCTTTCAGGAGAAGGGCTATGAGCAAATGCCGCCCCTGGACGAGGCTGTGGCTGCTCACCTCTGCCCCCCAACCCCCCCGCCCCGCCCCGCAGCTGTGGGGTGGAAAAGCAAGCGCGCCCTTCCCTCGAAGCCCTGCAGGACTACCTTCGCTATGGCTGGCAGAGACTATACTTCTGTGGACCAAGCTGCTTCAGCCTTGCACACCATGGCCATTCTTCAAGTGTTCCAAGCAAAGATTATCCATTCCCTGCATCAGTCTAGCTCTGACGCACTTGCCTTTCGCGACCTCCACAGCACCACGGATTTGGCGGATCAGCCCCATCTTAAACCTCAGGCTCCTGAACCTCTCCCTCATGAGATGGAAGTTCGAGGGCGTGGCTTACCAATATAGGAAATACATATACATTGAGCGGTCATAGCCATTCCAGCAATTTGACGAGCTTTTTGTCTGCCTTGGTGGCCGCACCAAGGGGTCTTTGGTCTCAAAGCAGCGCCTTTCGCATGGATAGTCGACGCTATCGCTCTGTGTTACTCCTCTATGGGCCTTGAGTGCCCCATAGGAGTACGAGCCCACTCCACTAGAGGGATGGCCTCTTCATGGGCATGGTCTAGTGGTGTCTCTATCAAGGACATCTGTGAGGCGGCCGGCTGATCCTCGCCATCTACTTTTGTCAGATTCTATAACCTGGACATCCTGACCTTGCATGCTCAGGTCCTTTTAGTATGATAACATTGGCCTCCATCTATCATGCCACCTCCAGGGAGCTAGCTCCCTTTTAGCAGTGTAGCGTAAAGGGTTCGACACCTCCGGCCCTGTCACTTGTCCCCTGGACCCCAAGGTTTCCAAGATAATTCTTGTTTTTCCCTACCGTGGCACGGCGCGGTTGAATTAGTTCCCCACACACAGTATGAGTGAAGTATCGAAAGGGAACGTACTCTGTTACGAACGTAACCTCGGTTCCCTGAGATACGGAATAAGTACTGCATTATATGCCGTGCCACGATTGCTGACAGAGTTGTTGCTTCAGTTGTATAACCTGATTTCCTCTGCCGATTTGCCTGCTTATATAGCCATTCACCCCACCCATTTTGGTGGGCTTTGGCGCGCTGCATCACCACAGGCTCGCTCAGCTACGCAGCACTGTCATTGGTTTAAAAAAGTTTAACAGATTAAGCCAATGACAATGCAGTTGCACGGTGTTATTGAAAACAAGGCTTCTGTATTGAGGAAAAAAGGAGCTTTCCCCATATGCAGTACTCATTTAATATTTCAGGGAACCGAGGTTACGTTCGTAACAGAGTACATTTTGTATTACAATATATTATTAAAAGTATAACATATTACAGGACATTACCATTTTAATGATTGATATTCAGGATTTGATTATAAATGTTAGTACTGACCTATAGTAGTTTCTGCATTCAACCCCTGAGGAGAGAAATAAAGTGCATAATTAATAGATTTTTAAAAGATAAAAATCCCTTTCCTTGGCCTTATTAACAATTAAATTCAGATTTCACAGACTGCCCTGTTCTCGGTTGCTGAAGCGCTAAGATGTCAAGAGTGGCTTCCAAATCTTCAATAATTATCTTGCTGGATCTGTCCTGTCAACCCATGGCAAAGGGCATCTCAGATGTTCAAGTCTTACCTCTCAAATAAATCCTTTAACCCGTTAACCTGCACCCCCCATTTTGAGACTCACAGCTGAAAATGACCTACTTAAAATTGCAAGAGTTCCAGACTTCAATTTGGGCTTTGCTGTCCATTATCCAGAGTTGATAATGCTCGTAAAGATAAAAAGTTATAAACACTGAATTGCCTTGAAAAAAATTGTACCAAACCTTTTTTCCTTTTGTTAGTTTTATATTTCACATAAAAACACATAAAATCAGGCCTGGAGCAATCCAGAAAACTCATGGATTGAAATTCACAGTCTTGTGAGTTTCAAATCTGAAAAAGACATCATGCAAAATAAGTTTCCTGCAACCATTTTTCTGAGACAATTTCTATTCAGTAAAACATGTATGTGTTGAAACACCGAATAATGAAATGTGACATTCTGTAGTTTTGTCACATTTTCATCTTTTAATCATATTTGCAAATGTCTTGACTCCACAGCAGAGAAAGTAATTTTGTCTTTACGGTTACAATACTTATGGAGGGCACTGTATTTGCAATCGTGAAACTCAGCAAAACAGCTCACTTGTAATGCGAACATTACAGACATCACAACTATCTGATAAGCATTTTCCCATTAAATACAGGGTTGATTTAAACCAGTATGTCCAAGTCTTAATCTTGATAAAAGACTTCTTCTCTTCTGCATTTCCCTTTAAAAACCTTGACATTAATCGATTTATGTATATTATAATAATATTGCCCTTTGCTATCTACAGGTGCTGGTCACATAATTAGAATATCATAAAAAAGTTAATTTCACTAATTCCATTCAAAAAGTGAAACTTGTATCTTATATTCATTCATTACACACAGACTGATATATTTCAAATGTTTATCACTTTAATTTTTATGAATATAACTGACAACTAAGGAAAATCCCAAATTCAGTATCTCAGAAGATTTTAATATAACTTAAGACCAATACAAAGAAAGGGTTTTTAGAAATCCTGGCCAACTAAAAAGTATGAACATGAAAAGTATGAGCCTGTACAGCACTCAATACTTAGTTGGGGCTCCTTTTGCCTGAATTACTGCAGCAATGCGGCATGGCATGGAATCGATCAGTCTGTGGCACTGCTCAGGTGTTATGAGAGCCCAGGTCGCTCTGATAGTGGCCTTCAGCTCTTCTGCATTGTTGGGTCTGACATATCACATCTTCCTCTTCACAATACCCCATCGATTTTCTATGGGGTTAAGGCCAGGTGAGTTGGCTGTCCAATTAAGAACAGGGATACCATGGTCCTTAAACCAGGTACTGGTAGATTTGGCACTATGTGCAGGTGCCAAGTCTTGTTGTAAAATGAAATCTACATCTCCATAAAGTTTGTCAGTAGCAGGAAGCATGAAGTGCTCTAAAACTTCCTGGTATATGGCTGCGATTACCTTGGACCTCAGAAAACACAGTGGACCAACACCAGCAGATGACATGGCACCGCAAACCATCACTGACTGTGGAAACTTTACATTAGACCATTAGAAGTAAATGCAAAATTTACTTTCATTAGAGAACATAATTTTGAAACACTTAGCAGCAGTCCAGTCATTTTTGAAGAGAGACGCTTCTGACGCTGTCTGTTGTTCAATAGTGAATGACAAGCTGTTGCAAGGAATGCGACAGCTGGAACCCATTTCTTGCATATGTCTGTACGTAGTGGTTCTTGAAGCACTGACTCAAGCTGCAGTCCACTCTTTGTGAATCTCCCCCACATTTTTGAATGGGTTTTGTTTCACAATCCTCTCCAGGGTGTGGTTATCTTTATTGCTTGTACACTTTTTTTTTCCTACTACATGTTTTCCTTCCCTTCACCTCTCTATTAATGTGCTTGGACACAGAACACTGTGAACAGCCAGCCTCTATTGCAATAATCTATGTGTCTTGCCCTCCTTGTGCAAGGTGTCAATTGTCGTCTTTTGGACAACTGTCAAGTCAGCAGTCTTCCCCATGATTGTATAGTCTACAGAAATAGACTAAGAGACCATTTAAAGGCTTTGCATGTGTTTTGAGTTAATTAGCTGTGTAGCCTATGTGACCCAAATCAGACAAATTAAAGAGTCGATCAGGACTGTGGTTGAAACATGAGCCAAATTCCTCAGTAAGGCAACAGGAAGTCATAAATCAGTTCTAGTGCCACAAGTCCCAAGCAAGATAACCAACCAACCAACACTTTCAACATTAACACCACTAGAACAATTATTGACAATTTCAATTCGGAGAAGAGATTGTCAAATTTGTTGTTCATAATTAAAATGCAATGCTGGACATCAAATGTAAACCCGTGGGAGTACTACACAAAACCCTTAAACACTTCCCCCACCTAGCAGAACCAGACTGAAATTCCTAGGGGGGAGGGGGGACTTTGATCCCCTGGTCTCCACAGAAATCTTTGTCAAGAGAATGGCAAAGAAACTGTCTTTTCTACATATATATGGACCAAAATGAACTCAAAAAGACTTATAAATGAATATCAGTCCATCGCTTCACTCCATATTTATTTATATGTAACCCACACATTTGACTATCATGTTATAATCACTTATTGTTTATGTCTTTTAAAAGCTATGGGATAGCTTAAGGATGCATATTCATGTCTAGTATCTATGTAATCAAATCCGCTTGCTTGAAATAGTCCTGACCATCAGTTATTTGTCAAATGTATCATATTCTTGTTATAGGAATCATGTCCAAAATTAGACCCTACAAGAGCAGGAAAATTCGGACCACATGCTTGGTAAGATAACATATGATGTATGATACCCCCGAGCCAAGACAATATCTGATTGGTCAAGACAACATTTGAGGTGTGGCCAACAGGCCAGTTTAAATACTTAGGACACCATAAAATCTTGCTTTTAGTCTTTAGCTTTGCTTCTGCTATTAGTCATGCCTGCTTTTAGTATGCTTTTAGCTTTTAGCTTGTAGCTTTGCTTCTTAGCTTTTAGCCATGCTGTTAGTCATCACTGTTCTTTGAGCGCGGTTCCAGCGTGCTTCGGCTTGCCTGTTGCTACTTAGCCATGATGAGAAGAAGCACCACCTAGTCTCGTCAAACTTTAATTCTTTTTTTTTTCCGTTTGAGAGTTTTGTGTTCCGAGTTAAGTTTTGTAACACCGGTCTCTGACGTCTGACCTCGACTGCCCGTTCATTTTCAACCAGCCTCACAACTCCGCGTTTCAGCCAACGCCCAACCACGGGCTTCCAAAGACGTCACTTCAGCAACTACTGAACTTCCAGCCAATCAGCAACATCGGGATACCCCTTTCAATGACAACAAAGGGGACTCCCTTTTCACAGGAGATGCAAGTAACTTTACCTCCAGACTGTGACCTTTACTGGTGTATCTAATATAATTTTAACCTCATTGAGGAACTCAATGCGAGGGCTAATTACGTGATTGATGGTTGTTCATGTCTATGCAATTTAACGTATTGCTGTAAATTTGGGATTCCACATTTCCATTCTCTTAAACTCATCTTTCCCTAACTTTCGATCTTCCTGCAACTTGTGTGAATGTGTGCGTTTGTGTGTTAGATTAGTTTATATGTCTTAAATTTATTTAATAAAGCCTTATTCATATTGAAAAGAGAAGTATCTTGTGTTTTGTGCTTACAAGTTAATGTCTTACACTGACGATCTTGTTACTGTGCTAATTGAGTGTTTTCACTATACTTTGGATATTAACATCCAGTGCAGATTTGATGTTAAACGGTTCGTTCAGTGAATCGCAGGGCGTCTCAGTGATCAGCCGTGAAACAGTGATTCTGTTCAAATTCCCTTTAAAATCTTAAATGATTCCCTTTGAGCTAAATTGACCTGTTTCCTTTACAGCTGATTAGAGTGTGGCACCAGGTGTCTTCAATATTGAACCTTTACAATATTTAAATTTTTTGAGATACTTAATTTGGTATTTTCCTTAGTTGTCAGTTATAAACATCAAAAATAAAAGAAATAAACATTTCATATATATCAGTCTGTGTGTAATGAATGACTATAATATACAAGTCTCACTTTTTGAATGGAGTTAGTGAAATCAACTTTTTGATGATATTCTAATTATCTGACCAGCTGACCTGTATGTCCGACTTTTTCTGCCATGATTCTCTCATTTTTGTTTTAATTAACGATTTGGCCTCACCTTTAAAATGGGACTTTCATTATTTCCCCGTCCTTTAGTTTCAGTGCATTATTTGCAGTCAAATCTGCAATCTCATTGCCCTCCACACCAGTATGAGCTGGAACCCAACAAAACTGAAGATTAATTCCAATTCTCTCTATATTTAAAGGTTCTGGGTATAGTTCCAAACACACCTGAAAACACCATCACGAAGTATTCCGTTTTACTGTAGACGACTATTTTGAAAAAATGCAAGTTGCCACACGGACCATGAAACGCGTGCTAAAGGATACAGCCATCCCACCGATAATAAAGACAGGACAAAAACAGGATCACCTGTTGCTGCAGTAAGTGTTCCGTCATGTTTTGAGATGACTAACATTAGCCATACTGTAACAGTGCCATGCTAATGTAATATAACCTTAGTAGTGACTATTACGTGAATAGGGGCTCCATGTATCCCCTTTATTGTTATTATTGTGTTGTCATGAACACACTGCTCATGATCATTATAACAAAATCACTTACTTGGTGGACAGCTGACCATTAGGTCCACTCGGCATGGGGCGTTTCTTCCAGTTGATCTTGTCACAATGGGAAAAAAAGCGACAACTGCCGGGTGTATTAGGGCAGAGAAATCTTCCGTGGCAGTGACGCAAATATTTTGATTGTCATCAAGCCTTGACATTGATGGCAATACCCGGTCCCATTCATTACAACAAAGGCACTCGGTTCTGCCGGCATTGGTTGGCATGTTCATTTACATCCAGTCTTTGTGCTAAGCTAGGCTAGTGGTGGGTGCGTCGAATAACACTTACGGAATGCACAGAAATGAAAAAGGTATGTATGGACTTATCTAACTCTGGGGGATACTGTGAATAAGCTAAAGTCCCAAAAAGTCGGAGTGTTCCTTTACCATTATCGTGGATATCTCTTTATCTAAATCCTCTCTTTTTGTTTCAGTTGAATTCAAACTATTAAGTGCAGCAACAGAGTCTGAACAGATAATAACTCTTTGAGGTCTTACTTCTACCCATTGCAATCCTAAAATTATGGGTACTACTTCAGCTGTAAATACGGATAAATTGTCATTAATTATTTTGCATATTGTTACACCAAACTCTCGTATGTACACTCCTACTGTACATGATCATTCCTTGAATCTTTAGATCCATCTGTGAATATTGGTATATACTGATAGTAGCTCTGCTTATCATATTCTTGAACCAAATATCCAATATTATCAGCATACCTTTCAGTCTAGTCTTTCTTTAGCTATAAAATTTTAAAGTCTACATTGGGAACAGGAAATATCCATGGAGGAACATTACTCCGTACCATATTTGGGCCATACTCAAATCTCTTTAAATCATATTCTTTCATTACTGTATTAATATTCCAACCAAATCCTGCCTGTACTATTGTCTTAATTCTGTCACTTTTTCTTTGTTGCTGCATTACCACATTCACAATCTTACAGATGAAAGTCATAAAGTTGATTTATCCATAACTTGTGTAACATCGTTAATAATTTTGCAACGTGATTATATCGGTTTTCTTTTGATTTTCTGTATGAGATGGGATCTCAACTGACCATCTTCCCACAGACAGGTTTGTGTTACTTGCTACACAAGTATCTTTAGATCTAGCTAGTTTGGTTTCCTTAAGCTTTTTAACAGGAAAACATTTACTGTATTCATGCAAAAATTCATGCATAAATAACGCCTTTAAGCTTAGCTGTATTTCCTGGTATAAGAACACTGATTCTCTCTTTGTGGCTTATCTTTAGTAAAAATCAGTAACCTCCTGTTACTGAAGTATTGGGCAAACTTAATTTTTCCCATTTCTATTTCAATAGCTTTTGTCAACTTTAATGGATGAAAATAAACCCCTTCTCTTTTAAATGTTACCATTACTTTCCATTCCGTTTCTTCATCCTCCCTCCTCACGCTTGACTTTGCAGCCTTTTTCTTTTTTTGCTCACGTCACTCACGCCCTAAACTTGAACTTCCAGAGCTATTACTCCTATTTTTCCTTTTCCTTGACACATCCTACCCTCGCTGTTTCCGTCCGTACTTTCACCCATGACAGTTGCACCCACGGTACAGTAGTTGCTAAAACAAACAAGTCAGAGCCGATCCACGCACAAAAATCAACATTTACCTCATATATCTTCCGTGAATTTACGTGTGCCATTTGTCAAGAACGCACAGTTACAGCCACTCTAATCATCACCTGCACCTGATCCTAATCAGGCCGATCCCAATCGCTGAGTACTGATCACCTGCAACAAGCAATCACTAACCAGGATAAAGCCATCATCACACCAGTACTCCGGCGTCCAGTCTACCATTCACTACTCTGACCTGGTGGCCGACCATTCACTTCTAACCTGTTCATTCTATGCTTGACACACAATTGTTCATTAGCTCTAACAAATCAATTATTCATTATATAAAAAAAAATATATTCACAGACCTCTCACCCAATTAAAATTAACAGGATGACCCCAGGCCCCTGGTTATCATGACAACCAGGACACCTCAGCCAGATCAGATACATTTTATAACCTAAAACAGTGATCCTCAAATCTGGCTCGCAAGATCCACTTTCCTGCAGAGTTTAGCTCAGACTCCAATTAAACACACCTGCCTGTGATTTTCTAATGATCCTTAAGACACTGATTAGCAAACTCATGCGTGTTTGATTAGGGTTAGAACTAAACTTCGCAGGAAAGTGGATCTCGCGAGCCAGATTTGAGGATCACTGACCTAAAAGTATGTAGAGAGAATCTTCCTCCCTACTCAATTATCTCTAAAAACAGACACATAATGCTATATGAAATGGCTTCCTCATTAATTCATTCATTCAGAACTATTCCTCTAGAACCCAACCTAAGCTTGTGCCAGGCTTTGGTCTAGTCTTTTCACTCAAACTTGTTCTTTTTCATCAACCAACTTCTGCAAAGATCAACCTGAGCCTCCAGATTGCTTCAGGACTTTCTTTCAGACAGACAAGACGTGCATGTAACAAACTTAGTCTTATTTATTGATAAATTAAGTAACAGTTGCACTTTTTCAAAGGTGTGTTTCAACTAAGAAACTGGTGTTGATATGAGTAATGACATCACCAAAGCAATTTCCTTGTCACAAACAAAGAGCCTGTTAAACTACTGAGAAAAACTCAAAGAGGGAAAAAACCTCTAAAACACTCTTCCTAGTATCAAATTAAATATTTACCTGTTTATGTAAAACCATCATAATCTAGTAACATCAAACATGTTCTCTTTCTGTTTTTTGAGTATATTTAAGATATATATACAGTACAGACCAAAAGTTTGGACACTCATTCAAAGAGTTTTCTTTATTTTCATGACTATGAAAATTGTAGAGTCACACTGAAGGCATCAAGGGCTATTTGACCAAGAAGGAAAGTGATGGGGTGCTGCGCCAGATGACCTGGCCTCCACAGTCACCGGACCTGAACCCAATCGAGATGGTTTAGGGGTGAGCTGGACCTCAGACAGAAGGAAAAAGGTTCAACAAGTGCTAAGCATCTCTCGGGGAACTCCTTCAAGACTGTTGAAGACCATTTCAGGTGACTACCTCTTGAAGCTCATCAGGAGAATGCCAAGAGTGTGCAAAGCAGTAATCAAAGCAAAAGGTGGCTACTTTGAAGAACCTACAATATGACATATTTTCAGTTGTTTCACACTTTTTTGTTATGTATATAATTCAATGTATAATTCCACGTGTGTTAATTCATAGTTTTGATGCCTTCAGTGTGACTCTACAATTTCAATAGTCATGAAAATAAAGAAAACTCTTTGAATGAGAAGGTGTGTCCAAACTTTTGGTCTGTACTGTATAAGAAATATATATAAGAAAATACAATTTCATGCGCTCGGGATGGGTTACCAAGATATACAATGCACTCATAAATTCACTTAGTAAAACATTTCCCATTGAGGGGATTTGGGACAGGGAGCTCAATAAAACAGGTTCTCAACCAGACTGGCACAGGATTTGGTCAAATATACGTTATATATCAAATAAACGTTATAGAATGGGTTTACTGTCAACCCCTAATTGTACTTTATGTCCGAGTTCTTCTGTTGGGACAGTTTTGCATATGTTTTGGGAATGTGCGAAAGTTAACACGTTATGGATTCATGTATGTGACATTATGGGTAAAATACTCAGGACTACCATAGTTCCAGATCCTTGTTTATGTTTGTTAAATGATGACACCATTTTGAATTTTAAAGTAACATATAGGAGAATGCTATTTTGTGGCTTTACAGCAGCGAAAAAAAACTATTCTAGAATATTGGTTTAATTCAGAGATAAATTTACTGAAACACTGGTTGTTGAATGTGCAATCAATGGCTAATTTAGAATACTCAACAGCCAGACTTAACCGGGCAAAGCCCCAAACTGTGTCGGACTGGGGATATTTGGTTCTTGAATTGAATATGCTTCTTAGAGGACTATAACATGTGTTTATTTGTTTTCTTTTTTAATTTTATGGGCCCATCTTCTCTTTTGTCTTTTAGGTTACTGGTATTAAGTGTGTACACGTTTCCCTTGTTTTTTTTTATACACTACACAAGCCTGGTTATAGCAGTATATGCACTGAAAGTAGGATTGGCGCAGAGAAAAAGAAACCCCGGACTTTCGCTCATCAAGCAGCTATGGTACAATGTTCAACTATTAGCAATTTAGTAGTTTTTACAGTGAACTTCAGACTTATTTTACTATATGAATGCCGCAGGTTACCACCTTTTCTTTATTATGGAGTTATTGATAAAGTTAATGTGCACACTCTCCTGATTGTTAACACGGTTTTGGATAACATAACACACATGGATAACTAATTTAACAATTTAGTAAATTAAAATCTAAACATAATTAACTAATTTGAGTTTACATGATAAAGAACTGATTAGCATAGCTAATACAGTCATCCAATAATGGATTTATCTGTTTAGAAAACCACTGAATTCATGTAAATATAAGCATGTAAACTGTCTGAACTTTGGTTGAGTCTATGATTTCTGCTTTGTACCTCTGTTGGCCTGAACATGCGTATGAACATCATTGCATTATACAATTTTCAATTTTTTCTTTGTCTTCCTTTCTTTAAAACAAATGCCACCTTGTTTAATAAAATAAATCAAAATATAGAATTTCTACATATTTAATTGAACATCTATTAACTGACTAAATATAACCTTTTAGCAAGTCTTGAAAAACACAAGAGTAACACCGTCAGTTCAGATCACATCAACAAGTGGTTTTAAGCGTGAACTGTTTGTAAATCAGTCATAATACAAATAAATGTAAAATATGCAAAATAATGAAGGCATCTTACCAGAAGAATGACAAAGAACAAAAGCGCTGTGCCTTTACATACAGTTTTGAAAGAAAGACGTGCCATGTTATTTAATGGATTCTGAAGAGTTTTCTGCAACTTTTCTCAACAATTAACTACTCTACAACCTCATTAAATTGGCTGGTCCTTCTCGAACCAAACTGAGCACTGATGTGAGAGGTGTCAGCTCTTGCTCAAGCTGTCACTAGAGTTAAATATTACTGTTAATTTGAATAATGTTCCATGTCTTTTCCACTCTGCTGAACTGAACAAGCATTACAAAACTGAAAGCTGAAAATAAAGCTTCCTTTGAATTTTTCCATATTCTAGTTAACACTGAAAACTTACAAACACTGGTCAGTGAGAACTTTATGAAGATTTGTATAACTCCCACATAAAGGACGCAACAGAATCAGTGTTTTAAATGTCATGTTTCAATAGATTTTTATTCATTAATTGAAATAAAATACTAAATGCATTAAAGCTATTGTTATTAAGCTATGCGGCTATAACAAATTCTACAGTTCTGAGAAAGTTTCCACAAGATTTTGGAGCGTTTCTGTGGGATTTGTTGTCCATTCATTGAGAATTTTGAAGTCATATTTTCACCCAGATTTGTGAGGTCAGACACTAATGCTGGACGAGATGGATTGGCTGACAGTCTCCACTCTCTCAGTTCTTTGGGGTTGAGGTCAGGGCTCTGTGTAAGCCAGTCAAATTCTTTCCACACCAGACTCATCCAGCCATGACCTTATGGACCTTGCTTCATGCAGTGGGTCACAGTCAAGCTCTGGTTCCCACGAAGCTGGAAGCATAGCATCGTCTAAATTGTCTTGGTATAATGTAGCTTTAAGTTTTCCTTTCACTGGAAGTAAGGGGCCCAAACAACAACTCCCATTAAACAGTCCCACGCTATTATCCCTTCTCCACCAAACTACAGCAGTCCAGCAGGTGATGTTCAGCTGGCATCTGTTACCCACGTCAGGGCTGAGGAGCCTGAATGGGTGAGGTGAATTAACCACTTCTGCCGGTTCTGTAGAATGATAAATGAAACGCTGTGAGACAGGAGTACTGGCTGTAAGCTCTGGCAAAGTTTAATTAACTCTCTCATTTTTCTTAGTTCTCAATGTATTCACAACATTCACAGATTTAACTTTTCAGAACAATTACTTGTTTCTTTGTAACACATTCCATTAAAGAAAATAACTTTTCAATAAAGACTTTTTCCTAAATTACTTCTGTCTATATTGAGTTGTTCTGCAACACATTATAATCAATCACAATACATTAACCTGCTACTGTTTTCACATGTTTTCACATACTCATGAACACTAATTCCATTTTCACACTGTCACATAAATGAATCTGACATTTAGCTTCACAGTAACCTCATGTTTTACATGCAAGACGCCATTTTGCCTCTAGTTCACAAATACATGCACTGCCATTTTGGCTCGAGATAACTCCAGTAGCAAATGTACATTTAACTTGCTTAAACTTTATAATCCAATTACAATCAACATATAAAACACTTTAGGAACATTCCTAAACTCTTCCCAAATGAGTATTTTCTCTCATTTCGCTTTAAATTCAGATATTTGTCACTTGTGTGTGTGATCTGATATTTGACTCATTACTACTGCATGCATATGAACAAAACTAACAGTCTTTCTCAAAACAGTCTTAACGAAAATCGACATATACATGTTTGAAACACAGTTTTTAACACCTGTTTCGACCAGTTTAAGAATCGTTTTTGCTCACCTGTAGAATGATAAATGAAACGCTGTGAGACAGGAGTACTGGCTGTAAGCTCTGGCAAAGTTTAATTAACTCTGAAGCATCCGGTGCAGTACCTTAGTTAAACAGCGCTAAACGCCCTCTACAGGAAACAATAATAACAGCAACATTTTCTTTACCCACAACAAAGAATGTAACGATGACTTTACCCATCAATAAACAAATGTTGAAGGCATAATTTATGAACAGTACAAAATTTTAAAGGGGGGTGTTTTTTTCCTCTTTAATTTTAACATATATATTTTTCAACCTACTACACTCTCCCGTTTTTTTTTTAGATGACTCCTGACATCTGAATAACCTCTGAAAATGTGTTATTTGCTTTCATTCTCTTCTTTGAATCACTACTTCAGTACACCTTATGACAACAATGACAACAAGGGTTGGTGGCCATATACTGAAAGTAATGTGTCCCATTTTGAGATATATATGGTTGTGTGAGTTGTAGTGAGTGTACCTCTGATCTCCAGGGTTGGTAAGATGGAACACCCAGAGTGTCATATGTGAACATTTCTCTTGGTTTTCCCACTCTTTGTGTCCTTCTCACATTTCCTTCCTCCAACACTGTAGTTCCCCTTTCCATTTCATTTTCTGCAACTCTGATTGTTTCTCCTTCATTCCTTCGCCTCTCCCCATCTAGCATCACAGACCTTTGATTTTTTCCAGGAACAGATGGCGACTCAAGAATTTGTTCCAACTCCTGACCCTGGTTCCTTGGTGAATCAACTCTTTCGTCAGGATAAAATTCTGTTGCCGTTGGACGGAGGTAAGAATGGTTTTGGGTTGTTTGAGTTTCAAGTTCACTATCTGTTGGTGGAACTGTCACAAATCTATAGCAAGGTATGTTCGTACGAAGGTTATACCGGTAAGTATGTTCCTCCTCATCTGAGGCATCTGAGTCTGACTCATTCTCCAGCTGATTTCTCACTTGTTTCCTGTGTTTTTCTTTCCTTGTATCCTTAGCTCCAGCAATGGGATCTTCCAAAGGTAAATCATTGACAGCGAGCAAGAGGTTGCGATGAAGCACTCGAAGGGTCTTGGAACCTGTCTCGGATTGTATCTTGTATACTGGGCTATCACCGATACGCTCTAGGACACGATGTACATCCTTTTCCCAGTATGCACGTAACTTTCCTGGGCCACCTCTTTCCGAAAGGTTTCTTACCAACACCCGGTCTCCTGGTTGAAGAATGACACCTCTTACCGCTCGGTCATAGTATTTCTTGCCCTTTGCTGAAGACTTTTGACTGTTCTCTTTCGCGATCTGATATGCTTGCCTCATTCTGTCTTCCCATTTCCGTGCAAAAGTTTGTTGATTAGAACCCTCTGTCTTGTTTTCCAGGTTAAACAGCAAGTCGACAGGCAATCGGGGTGATCGGCCGTACAAAAGGAAGAATGGAGAGTAGCCGGTTGCTTCATGCCTGGTACAATTATAAGCATGCACAATGTGAGGCAAGTAGTCCTTCCATTCCTTTTTTTTTTCCTCCTCCAGAGTCCTGAGCATTTGCAGAATTGTCCGATTTAACCTCTCCACAGGGTTACACTGAGGATGATATGGTGTGGTTCTGGAATGGGCTATTCCTGACAACTGTTGTAACCTCTGAAACAGATGATTCTCAAACTCTCTACCCTGGTCGTGGTGGAGTTTTTCGGGATACCCAAAGCGAGGAATGAAGTCCTGGAAAATCTTTTCTGCTGCTGTCTTACCGGACTTGTTTCTTGTAGGATACGCCTGCGCGAAGCGGGTGAAGTGGTCTACCAGCAGAAGAATATACTCACAACCACCCTTGCTTGGCTCAAGATGCAAGTAGTCCACACTCACCAGCTCAAATGGGGAACTAGATGTAATGGATCCCATGGGTGCTCGTTGGTGGACATGTGGATGCTTTTGTTTTATGCAAGCACACTTAGTTGTTACATACTCCTCAATCTCCTTCCTCATTGAGGGCCAATAGAAGCGTTCACGAGCAAGATGGAGCACTTTCTCCACTCCTACATGTCCCATTTCATTGTGCAACTGTCTAAGTACTGTGGTTTTAAACCGCGGAGGGAGAACTAATTGTCTGGTCTGTCCTGTCTTACGGTACAAGATCCCGTCCTCTAGCTCCAATTTGGTCCATTCAAAGAGAAGTCGCCTTGTTTCTTTTTTCATATTATTCTTGTCTTTTTCGTTTGGTGTCCAGCCCTGTTCTTTCAACATGATTATCTCACATATCGCTGGATCATCTCGTTGTGCAGCTTTGATGTTTTCAGGGGTGACTGTGGAGATGCTGCCCTCAGTGCATATTACATCTTCCCCTGGAATATTGAGCTCTAAGGCGGCAACCCACGGAACATCACTGTCGGCCACAGCTTTACTACCCTGCCAAACAGCGGACACAGTTTCAGGTGATAAGGTTTCTGTGTGTTCACCCATGACTTCAATCAGTTTCAGGGGCTGTCTGGACAGTGTATCGGCATCGACATTGGCTTTACCAGGTCGGTATCGGATGTCAAAGTGAAAGTCCGCTAACTCACCCACCCAGCGCTGCCCTACTGCATTCAACCTTGCTGTGCTGAGGATATAGGTCAGCGGATTGTTATCGGTGTAAACTGTGAATGTTGGAGCATAGTAGAGATAGTCTCTAAACTTATCACAGATGGCCCATTTGAGTGCCAAAAATTCCAGTTTACCCGAGTGTAGGTGGTAGTTCTTTTCAGCTGGGGTTAATGTGCGGGACCCATACCCAATGACGCGGAGTTTATTGCCCTGTTGCTGATAAAGCACAGCCCCTAACCCTTCATTCGAAGCATCGGTGTGTAATACAAAGGGCAGGTCACAATCTGGGTAAGCTAGCACTGGCGGGCTTGTCAACATATCGATAAATTTGGAAACAGCATCCTGATGTTCTGCAGTCCAAACGATTGGGGTTCTCGAGTTAAGCTGCCCTTTTTCATTCTTTCTTCTTGCACCACCACGATTGGGAACTTGGGGGTTTTGCGTACTCTCTCTTGTTCCAGGTGGCGTGAGGAGAAGCTCAAAGAGTGGCTTGGCCAATCTCGAGAAGTCTTGGATGTAAGACCTGTAATAACTCAGGAATCCCAGCAGCGTCCGCACTTCTCCCACTGTGCGGGGTTCCTTATTTTTCAGGGCCTTGACAGCCTCCAAGTCTGCTGGGTCTATCTGGATTCCATCTCCGGACACCAAGCGACCAATGTATCGCACTTGACTTCTAAATAGCTCACATTTTTTTGGTCGAAGCTTAATTCCATGCTCTCTCATCTTACTAAAAACATTTCGAAGATGGTCAACATGGTCGCTGAAGGATTTTGAGTAACATAGTACATCATCTAAATAGGGTGCGCAGCACTCATCTCTAATACCCTCCAACACTCCTTCCATGCATCGCTGAAATGCAGCTGGGGCGTTTGTTAACCCGAAGGGAATACGCACCCACTCGTATAGTCCCCAAGGAGTGTTAAAGGCAGTGACATGTCTAGAGTCCTCACTCACAAATCCCTGATGGTATGCGCTTCCCTGATCCAGAATGGAAAACCATGAATTTCCCCCAAGGCTGTCAAACAGATCTTGAATCCTGGGGAGGGGATGACGATCAGGGATGGTCTTGCGGTTAAGAGCTCGAAAATCGACACACAAGCGCAAGCTACTGTCTTTTTTTCGAACACATACCACTGGTGACGAATATGATGAGGATGACTTTTTGATCCAACCTCTGTTCAACAGATTTTGCACATAGTCTTTGACCTCCTTATAAAGGGGTTTTGGGATGGAATTATAACACCTCTGGACTGGTGTATCATCTGATAAACGGATTTTCAACTGCAGATTGGGAATACACCCGATGTCTCCCTCATCCTGAGCAAACACATCTGACTCCTCAAACAACATTTTCCTCACAATATCTTGTTCCTGTTTATTGAGGTGTTCAAGATCAACAGGTGGGTGCCATTTTTCTCCAACTCTCCTCTCTTGATGTTCCCTTTTACAGACATTGTCCGCTGACGTGAGCTGGGATGAACACAAAAGCGCACCATTGATCTGTTGATCTGGATGTGAAATGCTGGAGGAAGAGCAAACTGGTCTAATTTCGCTGATGGGTTCGATATTACCTAAGACAAGTCTCTGAGGTAGGTAAATGTTATGGTTTGTTGAATTTTGAACTGGAATTTTCACTGTCTTTGAGGCACCAGGAGGCACATTTACAACAGCAGGAAATAACTCCAACCCTTCGGGGATGAAGCTTTCTGACGCTGGTTCGAACATCATGGTCCCACCCTTGTGACCTGTTTTTACTCTGCATTTTACCTCTATGACCTGACCACAGGGGATAGTGGCTCCTGACTTCCCAGTCTTTACTATACAGCTGGCAGTACATTCTTGGAGGAGGTTAGAGTTCACTGTGGACACCAAGGTTTCAGTGGCACCTTTTTGCATCTGCAAAGCTTCAGACAGCAGATCAATTAGGCTCATGTTATTTGCACAGTCATAATTCTCCCTTATGATCTCCTCAATTACATTGAACCCAAGCAGCGGACAGTCCATGCATTTTCGACTCACCAAAAGGGGCACTTGGATGGCGATTTTGTTTTGTTTGCCACTTGTGATCTCTAATAAAACCTCAACCCACCCATCAAAGGGTACAGCTGTCCCATTTGCTGCAGTGACGTGTAACTGGCTATCTGCTAATAGAGATTCTAGTGGTTGGATTTCGATGTTTGGGAGGTTCTTCTTTAGCCACATCTGTCCAGCCATACTGATCTGAGCTCCACTGTCCAAAAGCATTTGAGTCTGGACACCATTTAAATGGCAATTTATCATGCAGCGACTGCCAATCAGCTGTGCGACACGTTTCCCTCCAATTTCCTTTGCTCTGTTGGATGTGTTCTGTGTTACAGGTTGCTCACCTCTGGGTACATGGAAAGAAGGTTGGGACACGAGATCTTCTCCGGTCACTGGTGGTCCCTCCCCAGTGACCTCCTCTCTTTTAACGCCCGACTTTTCATGAGACAGCCCACAGCTCGGTGTCCTGCTTGACCACAGAAGAAACAGTGAGTACATACTTCAACATTTTGGGATATACACTGTTGGCATTTACCCTTTGCCTCTGATTTTACTTGTTGTTGTGCACTTGCAGCGACGGTTTGGGTTTGCTGTTGAACACTAGGGCCCATTGACATGACAACTTTCTCTAGATTCTTCGTCAACGCAGATACTTGTACAGAAAGTTCATGAATGGCATCACGATTGGCTCTAACTTCGGCATGATTCAGTGAAGAACATTGCCCCTTCCCATCCTCCTGCTGTGTCACACTTGCAATTGTGACTTTGGATTTGTAGATGTGACCTATTCGTTTTTGTCTTTCAGTTTCCTCACTAACAGACTGTGTAATCAGTTCTAGGATCTGATCATCTGAGATTTCCTGTGTACCTATTGCTGCTTTAATGTCCCTCCGGACAAATGTGTATTTTTCATTCAGACCCTGATACAGTGAGTGTAGAAAAACACCTTGGACCAGTTTACGGTCATACTGAAACTCAGATTCTGTTTGTTCTGAAGCAAACAACACCCTCTGCTTAAGCCCCATTAACCTATACATAAACTGTTGAGGGGATTCTTTGTCCTGTTGTTTTGCATTGCTCAGCTCCTGAAATAATTCAGTACTACTTTTGTCCCTAAGGTGAGCTCTAAGGAACCTTTTCAACTCAGCTACAGTAAGGCTGTCTTTTGTAATAAGCATCTCTTTGAAGGTACCAGGTTTGATAACCTTTAACACTGTTCGAATAACTTCTGACTCTGAGAAATTTTCTGCTATACCTTCATCAATTTGCTTACAAATGCTGTTGAAACTTAAGTCTGAATTTGAATCAGAAATTTGCCCACCGTAAATTTTGAACTCTCTACGTGGCAAATATGATGCAACATCAGAGAATTTGATCAGACCAGTCATTTGTTCAGACACTCTAGGCAGTGGAACAGTTTGTTCAGCTCTTGAATGTGATGTCAGACCTGTAGTTTGTGCTACCTGCACCCTTGCAGCCGCTGATGTCGATGCAGGTTGCGATACCAGTCCCACAGTCTCTTCAATTTCTGCGACATCCAAAGCAGAATCTTGTTCTGTAGCAGTCAACTCACGAACGAGGTCATGAAGGGTCAGCAAACGGGCCATTCCTTGGTCCTCTAGACTCTGCAGTTGTTCTCCTCGCATGAAATCAACGATGACGTCGTAGAGTTCCACTTCTGTTGCATCCCCGTCTGGGACCCCCTTTTCTCCCTCCTCCGCGCAACACAGGGCTACCTTGTAGAGTGCTTTGCAGTTCGAAGAGCTGACCAGCAGGTGGAGCTGCTTCTCGATCTCCCACCGTAGTTCTCGAAGAGTAGCCATGACTGGACTGCGGGTGTCTGCCGTTCAACTCGCTGGTCTGGGATGAAAGATGTTTAACCACTGTGGTTCTTTGATGATCAGCACTCGACCACCAGGTGGCGCTGGTCCCGGACGAGCCCCCAAATTGTTACCCACGTCAGGGCTGAGGAGCCTGAATGGGTGAGGTGAATTAACCACTTCTGCCGGTTCTGTAGAATGATAAATGAAACGCTGTGAGACAGGAGTACTGGCTGTAAGCTCTGGCAAAGTTTAATTAACTCTCTCATTTTTCTTAGTTCTCAATGTATTCACAACATTCACAGATTTAACTTTTCAGAACAATTACTTGTTTCTTTGTAACACATTCCATTAAAGAAAATAACTTTTCAATAAAGACTTTTTCCTAAATTACTTCTGTCTATATTGAGTTGTTCTGCAACACATTATAATCAATCACAATACATTAACCTGCTACTGTTTTCACATGTTTTCACATACTCATGAACACTAATTCCATTTTCACACTGTCACATAAATGAATCTGACATTTAGCTTCACAGTAACCTCATGTTTTACATGCAAGACGCCATTTTGCCTCTAGTTCACAAATACATGCACTGCCATTTTGGCTCGAGATAACTCCAGTAGCAAATGTACATTTAACTTGCTTAAACTTTATAATCCAATTACAATCAACATATAAAACACTTTAGGAACATTCCTAAACTCTTCCCAAATGAGTATTTTCTCTCATTTCGCTTTAAATTCAGATATTTGTCACTTGTGTGTGTGATCTGATATTTGACTCATTACTACTGCATGCATATGAACAAAACTAACAGTCTTTCTCAAAACAGTCTTAACGAAAATCGACATATACATGTTTGAAACACAGTTTTTAACACCTGTTTCGACCAGTTTAAGAATCGTTTTTGCTCACCTGTAGAATGATAAATGAAACGCTGTGAGACAGGAGTACTGGCTGTAAGCTCTGGCAAAGTTTAATTAACTCTGAAGCATCCGGTGCAGTACCTTAGTTAAACAGCGCTAAACGCCCTCTACAGGAAACAATAATAACAGCAACATTTTCTTTACCCACAACAAAGAATGTAACGATGACTTTACCCATCAATAAACAAATGTTGAAGGCATAATTTATGAACAGTACAAAATTTTAAAGGGGGGTGTTTTTTTCCTCTTTAATTTTAACATATATATTTTTCAACCTACTACACATCCACCAGACCCAGATTCACCCATCAGACTGTCAAACAGAGAAGTAAGATTCATCACTCCAAAGAACAGGTTTCCACTGCTCCAGAGTCCAGTGGTGATGTGCTTTAAACTACTCCATTTGAGGTTTGGTACTGTGCTTGGTCCTTTCTGAAAGAAGAAAGTCATATACAACAGGGATGCTTGAGGGTGAGTAAATCATGAGGTTATTTCCATTTTTGGGCGAACTATCCTTTTAATGTCAGTGGAAGTTTGTAACTCTTCAGCTGTGGAATCTGCATTGTTGGTGACTTATACACACCATGCGCCTCAGCACACAACGGCCCGCTCTTAACTTTACATGTTCTTCTGCTTCATGGCTGAGTTACTGCTTTTTCTAAACGTTTCTACTTTTCAGTAAAACCATTTACAGTTGACCTTGGAATGTCTAGCAAGTTTGAAATTTCACAAACAGACTGCAAAGGTGGCATCCTATCAAAGAACCATGCTTGAAATCACAGAGCTTATGTTTGTAAATGCAAACTGTATGGTCTACATGCTTGAATTTTTTACACCTGTGGCAACAGGTCTGATTGAAACACCTGAAATAATTCAGAAGCCTGTTCCAAAACATTTGTCATTTGCTTCATCCGAAAGCCCTAAAATGGTGCCTTCGGAGGCAGTATTCCAAGGCAGAAAGGCATCAAGGCATGCCCGAATCCAAATTCTACTTAACTTCCTCTCTCTGGAAGTACCTTCTTTTAATCTAATTTTGAAGACAGCATAGCTATAGACCCCTTAAAAGTTTGTAAACATTGCAACGTCTCTGGGTAAGCAGTGCTTTGCTGGAGGCAAAAAGAGGCGAGGACACAATGTTGACAAGCGTAAGCTAGCATGTTTTAAGAGGGATTTATTAAACATGGATGCAGAAGAAGGTTCGGAACTGTCCGAATATGTACAGTCCCTGACTCTGCGGGACCATGACAGCTTTTTTTTTTTATTATTAACTGTCGCGGATGGAAGCAGGCTACCTGACCCGTATGCCATACGGCCATATGAATTACTTTTGGGTGGTATGGGGAATTTTGTCAAGGCTTATTTTCTAGTGTTACCTTTCGCTGGGCTAACTATGATTAGCAATGTGTATTATTTTAAGAGACCATTCAAAGGATGGCACACACATCTATCTCTGTATGTTTGTTTAACATTTATATAGGTAGTGCGCTGAAGGTTGGCGACTTTTCACCTATAAAACAGAAACTTGCTGATTTACTAGATAAAACCAACACACCAGTTCATATGCACATATTATTTTACCTGATATGAAGTGTGCACTGCAAACACGAGCATTATTTATGATCATCTCCGTCCAGTTTGTACACCGTATTGCATACAACCACAATTGTCTTCTTGATTTCTGTGAATGAATGTCTGACGTTTTTTTTTTTTTTTTTTTTTGGTATGCGCATGTCTGAGTGAGTGAGCAGCAGGTCATGTCGCGTGGCAAAATTTATTAATTTATGGGAGAATTTTAAGTATTATTAGTGAAAAAATGGTAGAATTCAATTAAGAATCATTTTTTATTTTTGAATGGGCCAAAATTAAGTTGGCGTTACGCTCCAGTGGCATACTTTTTGATTCGATTGATTCCCACTTTTTGTTTGATGGCGTCTGATACGACAAAGACGCCCGGAGCTTCAAATAAAAAAAGAGTTGAGCCACCAAACAAGCGACTAAACACGGACCTAGAAAGCAGTCCGGATAATTATTTTTCTTTTACACTGGATATGAAGGGAATACTGACCAAAATAAATGAGAAATTATAGAAGCTTGACAAGCTGGACACAATGTCGGATGATACCAAAGATCTAAAAGAGACTTTGATCGCAAATGGGATATCACTGGAGCAGACACGCAAGGATCTTGAGTCTGTGGAAAAAATGGTGAAGAACGTGCAGCAGTCTGTGAAAGATGTTTCCAGGGAAAACCTCAAGCTGAAGGAAAAAATGCTGGAGATGACAGCGCGCTCTTTTTTTTTTCTATTTATTGATAACTTTTTGTTTGAATCTTTCAAACATTTTACAACAGTAGCCAGGTGGTGAAGACAAGAAAAAATAAACTAAATTACAATGTCACTTGCAATCGCTACTTGCATTCTCAGACTTGCACTCTCTGACACTTGTGCTTCCGCTAGCGACGTCACTTGCAGTTTTTATTTTATTTTTTGTTTATTTTGTAAGATTGTTCGAACTTTTTGTTTGAATCTCTCAACATTTTACAACAGTAGCCAGGTGGTGAAGACAAGAAAAAAGAAACTAAATTACAATGTCACTTGCAATCGCTATGTGGCGAGTGGGGCGGGGCCGAGAGGCGTGGGAACAAGGAGGGAGGCCAGGTGTAGTGATTGGAGATGAGCTGCACCTGCGCCCCACCGCCAGTATCGAGTCCCACGTAGGAGATGGAAGGATATAAAACTGGAGCGATGACCGTGAAGGACGAGAGAGGAACAGGCCTGGGACATTATTTTATGTTTGCTTTTTATTTGCGCGCACCAGTCGTCCGCGAGGGGCTGGTGCGCTGTTTTGTATTTATTTTGAATATTAAAATTATGTTTTGATTGTGCGCCGGTTCCCGCCTCCTTCTTCTCGATGTATATGGAGTTTCAATATTGTTACACGCTACTTGCACTCTCTGCTACCTGTGACGTCACTTGCAATCGACACAAATCGTGCATGTTGCCAATGGAGACAAGACGCTGTGGTGGTGAATAAACGATTAAAACTAAATTAGTAGGCCTACTACTTCACACAAAGTCTTTCGTTAAGCGTTTTCCTCCTGTAGAAAAAAAAAACACTTAATATGGCATAATGTATTTGGATACATTAAGTTCAATTAAAAGACAAAATTCGATATATAGTTATTATTTAATGTACTACAAGGTAAGCAGTAATCTCTCTCGTACGCGCCCTGTCAGGCGCAGCAGTCATTCTATTCTACATCACTCACCGATCAAATAAGGCTTTGACAGCCGCCAAAAAAAAGATCAATGCAGAAAAACCCCTGGATTGGTTATATAACGTTGGACAGAATGTTGATCCGACCATCGGGTATATTCAGCGCACATAAGGTAAACGCTTTGCAAACGATTTTTAGATAGATAAAAACAGGTTGACGAATCGATGCGCATATTTTGCGTCGACGTTTTTTTTTTTTTTTTTTCGTCGACGTCATCGATGACCTCGACCCGTTGTCCCAGCCCTAGGTAAAGGATATTGGAAATGTAATCAATCATTGTTAGAAGATAGTAATTTCATTATTAAAACAAGACAATTCATTTCAGATTTTTTTCTTTTTAACACTGACTCATCAAATCCACTTGTTTGGGAAGCATCTAAATGTGCTTTTCGAGGCCATGCTATAAAATTCTCTTCATGGAAATATAAACAAACTTGTAATAGAGAAAGAATTTTATTAAATGAGGTGCACAACATAAAAAATCGCTTGGATACAAACAGATCTGATTGCATCGAGCAAGATTTACAAAAATTAGTTGACAAAGAAAAAGAATTAGAGAGGTTCTATCAGAATAAAATCAAAGGAATTATATATAGAACTAAAGCTAATTGGATGGAACAAGGTGAAAAATGTAATAAGTATTTTTTGCAACTCCAAAATAGAAATTATCCCAGAAAGAATATATCAAAAATTTTGAAAGATGACAGAACAAATATGATTTCAACAAATGGCATTTTGAAAAAACATTGATGGAGTATTATAATGGGATATTTAATGAAGAGGCACCTCATTTATCTCATCTTCCTTTGTCTGAACATATGGAAATGTATCCCCAACCAGAACTTACCAATGTTCAACAAAAATTATGTGAAGGTCTTGTTACTAAGAAGGAGTTATATGATGCAATTTGTTCCTTTCAAAATGGAAAAACATCAGGTTTAGATGGAATACCAGTGGAGGTATACAAAACATTCTTTACAGAGATTAAAGATTCTTTACTGGCATGCTACAATTACTCTTTTGAGATTGGTTGTCAATCAAATTCTCAGAAAGAAGGTTTAATTTCATTACTTTTGAAACATGATGTAGAGGGTCAGGACAATAAAAAAATTGGAGACCCCTTAAACTTTAATGTTGTGATACACGTATTTTGGCCAAATGCTTAGCACTGAGATTAAAAAAAGTTATTCAGGACTTAATTCACCCTGATCAAACAGGTTTTTTAAAAGGACGCTTCATACAGTAGGCGATAACATTAGACGCCTGCTTGAAATAATGGCTTATTATGATAAAGAACATTTTGCCTGGATTGATATTTATAGCTGATTTTCAGAAGGCTTTTGATACGATAAATTGGAATTTTATATATCAATGTCTAAACATTTACAACTTTGGTGAGATTTTTATTAAATGGATTCATGTACTATATCAAAACCCATGCAGTAAAATAATTAATAATGGAAATATTTCTGATAAAATTTAATTTCAATCTAAAGGAGTGAGACAAGGCTGCCCCCTTTTAGCTTATTTATTTATTCTTTCAATTGAAATGTTGGCCATTAGAAAAAGGAATAATGCAAATATTAAGGGATTGGAAGTGAATGGGTTAGAATCAAAGTCTTCTTTTTATGCAGATGATGCCTCATTTTACATAAATCCAGATGTTTTGTCATTAGATTCACTTGTTACAGAATTGGATTCCTTTTGCTTTACTTTCTGGATTAAAACCAAATTACGATAAATGCTCTATTCTTAGAATTGGATCTCTAAAAAGATCAAATAAATTTTCCTTTATTGTACCTATTCAATGTTCAGAAGGCCCTGTTAATCTTCTAGGTATACATATACCAGTAGAAAAAGAGCTCATTGTAAAGATTAATTTCGAGATGAAACTCCAAAAAATGAATACAATTCTTGAGGCTCTGAGAGGCAAATATCTTTCTATATTTGGAAAAGTAACTGTAATTAACTCATTGATACTTTCACAATTTACATACTTACTGCAAGCCTTACCTTCACCTGATGCACTGTTTATGAAAAGGTTATTTTTAATTTTATTTGGAATGGTAAAACTGACAAAATAAAACGTGAAAATGGAGGTTTAGGATTGAAGAGTCTTGCAACACTTGATATGGCTTTAAATGGTGCTTGGATCCAACGATTATATAATAACCAACACTGGTTTTCATCTAAATTATTCATAGTGCAACGTGGTGCATCATCAATAGCCAAACTTTATCCTTTTTTTCAACTAGATCAAGAATCAAGAGTAACTTTGAATATTTTTTTCCCTGATCTCTCCCTTTTTTTTTTTTAGAAATTGTTTGTCTATGTGGTTTTGCTTTCCGTTTTCTACGCCAGATAATATATTAGAGATTAAACAGCAGATATTGTGGCTAAACTCAAATATTTGCATAGATAAAAAAAAAAAACTGTATACTGGCAGTCTTTTTTAGATAATAATGTACTTTTTGTAAATGACTTCCTGAATGATAAAGGAGATTTTCTTAGCTATGAATCCTTTACTTCAATCAAAATGACTGTATCTGCAGTTGATATCAGCAATTTCTCCAGCTTGGAAAACAATATTAATTGACTCAAATACACATCTAGGCATTTGCCGTCCGGCAATAAAAAAACTATAAATGGTTGGGACATAGAAAAGTTAATCTTGATATGTACACTTTATTTGTATCATTTAAAAATACAGAAATTTCTCCATATTATATTCATGATTATTGGAAGAGTATTTTTGATACTCCGCTTCCTTGGTTAAATATTTGTAAGAATTTGTACAAATCATCTTGTTCAACATATTTATGGGCCTTCCAAGTTAAAATTGTATACAAGATTTTACCAACAAAGAAAATGTAAAAAATCTGGAGAATAACTGAGGAAAAAAATTGCAGATATTGTGGAGAAAAAGAGGAAGACATTTTACATTTGTTCTGGTATCGTCCAGATGTAGCTCGTTTTTGGCACAAGGTGGCAGCTTGGTTATATGAACAAGGAATTATCTTACTTATGTCACCAACATATATAATTTGGGGTGTGTATGAAGAAGAAAACATGTTGTTAAATACCATTGTGCTTCTTAGTAAATATTTTATTTTTAAAAGAGAGAAACATATTAAAATAGAATTATTTGGCGTGTTCCTAAAACATTATTATTTATTGATTAAGAATGTGATAAAAGATAAAAGCAGGCCACAATCAGATAGTTGGCAAAAATTAGCATTAACAAAAAAATGGGATAAAGAACAATAAAGACCTATTTTTTATGTTTTTCAATTTTATTTTATTTTTTATTTTTTTCTGGCTGTCATAGAGTTAATTTTCAGTGTAAATGTAAAAATGGTTGACATGTTAAGGATGTATGTAGTTTTTTTTTTTTCTTCTTTTTTTTTCTGTATTACCCCTGTTGACTTGTTTTTTTTTCTGTTGTAAAATTTTTTTTTTTTTTTTTTTTTTTTTTTTAAATGTCTGCCGTGATCCGGTAAAACTTGAGTTTTGAAACAAAAGGGCTGTTCCTTCTATTCTGGCAGCCAAAAATCCAAAAAGAAGACATTTTAAAGTCAAAACCTCAAACTTTTAGCGCACCTGCAATGAGTTCTGCCTTATGTTTTGCCTCCAGCTAGAGCGGTGACGTCACAGTGACGTAGACGGTCTATATCTTTCACTTCCTTTGATATCCCACAACTCTGCGTTCCATTCCATAACAGCTGAGCTAAAAAAAGTAACATTTTGTGGTCAGTTTGTGTGTAAGTGTATATTTCGGACTTACTTTTTGCTTTTTTTATGTTACTTCCAGCGAGAAATCATTATAATAGTAATTAAATACTCATTTAGTTCACCAAAACTCATTCTATTTTGTTGTAGAACATTAAACCATTACACTGCCTCAGAAGCCTGTCCGAAATCACTTTCATGAGGTGCCTTTGTGCAAAAACGCTGCATGCAAAGTCTTTGCCTCAGAAGGCAGTGAGAAAGCAAGTCAGCTGCCTTGGCTTTCCGATGCACCCATTATAGTTCCATTATAGCATCTAGCACTGTCCACCTTTAACCTTAATCTAAGGCTAAGTCTTCAGTCTTCAGACTCAATATAAACTTCCAGACAAGTGTGTTGAAGCAGATTGGAGCTAAAAATCTGCAGGACAATGGTTCTCCAGGAGCAGTATTGGATACCCAATACAGTATAGTTTTACAATATAGTTTTAAAATTCATCTGTTAGTTATACATTTTTTGTTCATTGTTTGCAGCATGTGTCAGAAACATCCCCAAAAAATGGATCATCATTTGATAAAGCCAAAAATAGGTTTAGTAAAGACACTTCCTATACACACGAACCATCCGTACATACAACTAAGTTCACAAAAGCTACAGAAGCAAGACACAAGTGAAAATGATTTTCCTGAAGTCACCAGTGTATAATGTAAGTGATACAAGTACTCTATTTTTCAAATACTAATCAAATGCTAAATAAAAATATTCCAAATATTGATGGTAGAAAGGTATACAGTTAAAATAGCTTAAACAGTGCTTTATAAAATACATTTGAGCAATATCACACAAGTAAGAGTGCAGATGATTGCAGCTGTGCTAAATATAAGAACAGCTCAGTTGCTGGTGTGAATGATTTAAACTAAATGTGCAGTAAATAGGACATTGATGTAGAGTTACTTCAATACATTAGAGTTACTTACATCAGAAGTAAAACTGTACCATAAATAATAAATCCAAACACCTTTACGTTATTTGTTTTATTCTCAGTTAAGGTAAGTCAAAACTGATCTAAATTATAACCACTTTAAAATGCTTACAAATTCGAACTGAAGACTTCTTGGTGGTCAGTTCTGGCTTAGCTATAAATCAAGGCCATGAGAAGTGAAAGTCAATTTATTTATGACAATTAGTATCTCTGGCAGTATAGATATTCTAAAACTACTGTATACAAGTATTAAACAAAGTGTAATATCAAAAAGTTATTTGCTTAAGGCAATATCAGTGATGGTTCTGGTGCCGGAGAAGCTCTTCAGGTGGTCCCGAAACAGCATCTGATGTCACTGTTGTCTTCACGGATGTTTAAACTAGTGACTTTCCCAAATGAGGTTATCCAGACTGGACACGCCCTCAATGTCTTAAAATAGCCTCATTCATTATCTCTACTTTCTACTTCCTCCGAACTCCACTGCAGCCCTCTGCGTCCCATCCATGATTACGATTATGGTTTTTGACGGCTTAATCATTTGATGTAGCTTTTGAGACTGCATAAATATTGCTTCATTACGCCTTTTGGATTAACAGCCTCCTGGAAGTCCACAATTCATATATCAAGTCTGGAAGCTTTCATTAATCTTAAGACAGCAGTGTGCTGTCTGGCTTTAGAAAGGTCATTCTGATTCCCAGCGATCAGACGCCTCTTCCTAACAGCCCGGACAGAAAGTGTGGTTATCTACCCATGCCCTCTGTCTCTGTCTTCCATGCAGAAAGTAAATGGCCCATCGTGCAGATTTCCAAAGCTGTAGGCCACTCGAGGTGACATTCTGGACCACCCCTACTCACTGTGTTCCACTATGATCATCCCAACCATCCAGTTCCTTGGAGACATGGTCAACCAAAGCATCCCCTCTCCGCTCACTTACCCTGGACTTTTAATTGCATACACCTGTTCACAATTAACCAGCTCATCAAGGTGTCCATGTATACCCATCACATACTTACCCTTATTCTCAAGTCTTAAAAAGAGGATTCTACAATACCCTTCAGGATCAGTGGTGGAGCTAGAGTTTTAAACATGGGGTGGCCAAGGCTAATTCAAAGGCTAAATAGACCATGATAGAAAATCAGTGTATAACTCCAACCTGGAATGAAAAAGCATGAATAAATCCTACAATTGCTTCCTGTAGATTCCCAAAGCACCATTCTGAAAATGTTTACTTAAGTTCTGGACTTTAATAGTACTAATTATACTAGAGGAATAACCATGATTGCACACAAAAATTTAGCAGTTCTGAAGCTTTTCTTGGAGATTCAGTGTTTACTATGATGACTGAGTCATCTGTAAAGAGCCATTGAGAGATGCCTGGCCCTATCACTGTCCTGTGTCTCCTGGGTCTGGGTGGCTCTTCTTAAGAAGATCATTATCAGCTTAAACGCTGTTGTGAGAGAGTTCAAAACAAAGCAGTTTGTCATATCCGGTTCGCTAACGAATCATTCGATGTAACCGGATCTTTTTGAACCAGTTCACCAAATCGAACTGAATTGTTTTAAACGGTTCGCGTCTCCAAAGATGGAATGACTTAAGCTGTTAACTTTTTATTGTGTCTGACACTCCCTCTGAGTTCAAACAAACCAATATCCCGGAGTAATTAATGTACTCAAACAGTAAACTGACTGAACTGCTGTGAAGAGAGAACTGAACATGAACACCGAGTCAAGCCAGATAATGACTCGTTCACGAGTGAAGAACCGGTTGCATCAGTGTTCGGATCACCAGTAGTTCTCTCGGACAGTTCGATTCAATAAACCAGTTGAAGAAAACGGTTCGCCGGTTCTTTTGCGCTCAACGTAACGGCTTCATTGGCGATGATTGCCTTTGATACAAAACATTAGCACAGAATCAGTTCAGAATCAATCATCAAAAGAATCAGTTCAGTTCAGACGCTCTGTGTGTCGGTCTGCTTCACGCTGAATCACACATCATCAGCTCCTCGGTTCACGAATCGGACGCGTCTGACAGAAACAGTTTCATTTCTGGACATGGACAGTAGACCGTACACACAGCTTCAATGGAGGGACTGAGAGCTCTCAGACTAAATCTAAAATATCTTAAACTGTGTTCTGAAGATGAACAGGTCTTACTGGTTTGGAACGACATGAGGGTGAGTTATTAATGACATCATTTTGATTTTGGGGTGAACTATCCCTTTAAATGCTTATAACGGAAAAATACACACCAAATATATTTCAAAATGTCAGTCTCAATGAGTTTTCAGTTATGTCATAAGTGAACATAACAGTAATCAGTAAACAGGAAACAGTAATCAGTAAACAGGAAACAGTAATCAGTAAACATGAAAAGTAATCAAATGCTCATCAGCACATTGGAGTACGGTGTATTCTGTCTTAAAGTGACAGCAACCTAATAAATCTTCTGCTGCCTGTGTCATTTCAAGGGATTGTTTACCCAAAAATTCTGTTATCATTTACTCACCCTCAAGTGTTCAAAATCAGTTTGAAATTATTTCTTCTGTTGATCACAAAAGAAGATATTTTGAAGAATGTTGTTTCAGTGGACTTCCAGGGTTGAAGAGTAAGGAAATACATGTAACGGCCTTACGTATTTAAAATACAAAATATGAGTTACTGTCTTTCATAATAGTTATATTTTAAATGGATGGTAATCAAATTACAGTTACAACCTAGAAGCATTTTAGAATACCAAAGCGATTACTTTAAATTTAAATGTAATTTATTTTATTTCATATTAATGTGGGTTTTTTAACCAGTGAGGCAGTTTGTGATTCTCGGACTCTAACTCTTTAATAAAATGCATGCAGGACTCAAGAAATGGTAGAAGAAATACATAAAATTGCAATGCTTTTTTTTTGTTTGTTTTTTTGCAACAAAAATTAAAGCAAATGGAGCCCCTACCAAGTATTGAGTACATGTACAGTAAATAAAAATACTGTACGGCCAACAATTTACTAAAAAAAAAATTTATTTATTGGTTAAATGAAGTATCCTAATCTGTTAAAGGGGGGGTGAAATGCTATTTCATGCATGCTGAGTTTTTTATACTGTTAAAGAGTTGGATTCCCATGCTAAACATGGACAAAGTTTCAAAAATTAAGTTTGAAGGAGTATTTTTGTTCCAAAAAAACCTCTTCCGGTTTGTCACAAGTTTCGGAAAGTTTTTTTCGAGTATGGCTTATTTCTTAAGGATAATGCAGTCCCAACGGAAAAGGGTCACGATCGTGTGTTGGAACCGCAGGTGGTGAGTAAAACTGCTTCAAATATCTCTGTGTTGTTAACTTAACTATCGGCGCGTAAGCACATCAAGTAAACAACATGCGATGTTGTCATCAAACTGCACTTTCCACATGTACAGCTTAAAAAAAAAAAAAAAAAAAAAAAAAAAGACAACATAAAGTGGAACTTAGTCATTTTCCAAAACCGCTAAGCAAATATATACAGTTTCAGTACATACCACATAGCATACCGCCTTTGCTGATGCTGCTCTTGTTAAATTTCAGCCTCTGGATCTGTGTCACAGCTTCCACATGCTCTCAACGCAAAAGCCTACTGGCGCTCGTGATTCTTTAGCTCCGCCCACACGTCACGCCTCTAGGCGCTCGTGTTTTTCCGGGAAAAATCGGTACAGACTATCTTTCTGTTATAAATATAATAAAAATAAAGACTTTTTGGAGTTACGAAGGATGCAGTACTACTCTATAGGTACTCAAGATTAACAGGATATTGAGTGAAAACGAGCATTTCACCCCCCCTTTAAGATTAGTGAATTGGTGGGTTTATATTTAATGTGAGAGAAAATCATCACAATTAAAAGAACCAAAGACTTAAACTACTTCAGTCTGTGTGCATTTAATTTATTTAATACACAAGTTTCACAATTTGGGTTGAATTACTGAAATAAACCTTTCCATGACATTCTAATGTATTGAGGTGCACCTGTATGTGAGAAAAAGTATTTTCGCTGATAGTCGGGAATGCCTCATCACTGAATATTTTGTAGTGTGTGCACCTTGTTAGTGTTGTGTTGTGTAGTTATGCACAGCTATAAGACGACGACAGATGAGAAAAAGATTCAGCTAGTCTTTCAATCCTGTGTTGTGAACACGGCTTTAGAGGCAACCATCACAATCCAAACAAAAGATGCTAAAATACATATTATTTAGATTGTGTAATTACAAAATTTGAAGCAAAAACAAAATGAACAGTCTGATTTTAGGTTTGTGAAACTATACTACATAAAAAAATCAACAAAAACATCAGATGGGCAAAATGAGATGCAAATGACACTTTCTGACAGCAGGGGGCACTCAAGGAACAGCAGGTATTTATAGGCTTCTGGCCTTTTAAGACAGAATGCATGGATCCAATATAATGATGATGCACGTGCGATTTCTTTCCCCACTTTTCAATCATGTAAGACATAACCAATGCTAAAAACGTGCTGAGATAGTTATTTTGAGAATTTGTGTGCATGTGTCCATTCAAGCAAAGGAATACTTTGTCCGCGCTGGTCGCACATGCGCATTGAGTTATTTCTGCAGTAATCAGACTTTCCACAAGGTGGCAAAACTGTCCCAGGCCATTGTTTCACAGTATAAAACTAAACTAAAGAGAAGGAACAACAACAACAAAATAGCAGAGACCTCAACAACAACAGACAGCAGCACTGACGGCAGCATGGGTGAAGCTTTCAAGAGCGCATGTGTCGATTACCACAAGATCAAATGGAGAAAGGCTGTGTGTTTGACTGTACACTAGCATATACGTACAAAAACAAAGTATACTTGGGGCTTGTCATAGCCTGTCAGGCAGGCAGGGCAGTGATACATTTGGTAGCCCAACTGGAAAACACGATATAGCCTAGCCCTGTGACGTCCGGCTAGTGATTTTGTGAGCCCTATGAAGACACTGGAGTAATGATGCTGAAAATTCACAGCAATAAATTACAATTTACAATAAAACTGTACAAATATTTCACAATATTACTGTTAATTTGCTGTATTTTTGATAAAGTAAATACATACCAATCTAAAACATTTTAACGATAGTGTATTTCTTTTTCTTTTTTTTCAGGTGCCTTTAAGATTTTATTGTTTTTACTTTTGTTCCAGACCCATCTTAAACTAAAACCCAGTAACAAAATATGAATATTAATATTAATTATTATATTAATTAAAGTTAAAGATAATAAAAACTATGAATAACTATGTAGTTTAAACTTTAACAAAGATTTAAATTAGAAAATGAAACGATTAAAGATTAAAAGATTTAAATATATATTCCACAGACAGAAGAAAACAAAAGAACAGTAAAATTTATACACCGTGCCATCCACTTATATTGGCACTCTTGGTAAATATGAGCAAAGGTGGCTGTGAAAATAGATCTGCATTGTTTATTCTTTTGATCTTTCATTCAAAAAATTAACTAAATTCTTAACCTATTATTGAAGTAAAAAAAATGAAAGAGGGGAGAAAATCTCACTGTGAAATAAATGTTTTCTCTAGTTCACGTTTGCCACAATTATTGGCACCCAATTATTGCAACATACTTTTCCCAAGATAACAGCTGATTTTTGTTCTAAAATGCCTGAAGAGTTTGGAGAACACCTGACAAGAGATCAGAGACCATTCCTTCATCCAGAAGGTGTTCTCCTCTTCAGTTCACCTCACTCATGTTCTATAAGGTTCAGTTCAGAGCACTGGGACGGCCGTAGCCCATTTTTGTGTTGATTTTGATGTTTGTTTTGGATTATTTTCCTGATTAAAGATCCAACCACAGCCCATTATAAGATTTCTAGCCGAGTCAGTTATGTTTCAAATCTTTATCTGTTGGTATTTGATAGAATCCATTATACCATGTCTCTGAACAAGATGTCCAGGACCTTCGGCAGATAAACAGGCCCACAACATTAAATATTCAGCAGTATATTTAACCCTGGACATGGGATACTTTTTATCCCTTTTTGTACTTAACCCATCTCCTGGGTTTTCTGCCAAAAAGCTATTTTTTAGTTTCATCTGACCACAGAAGCCAGTGTCATTTGAAATTCCAGTCGTGTCTGACAACTGAATATGCAGTAGTTTGTTTTTGGATGAGTGAGGAGGATTTTTCTTGAAACCCTCCTGAACAACATGTGGTGATGTAGGGGCTGTTTGAATTTTTTTTTTTTTTTTTTTTTTAGGTTTTCTGACCCCAAGACTCAACTAATCTGTGCAATTCTCCAGCTGTGATCCTTGGAGAATCTTTAGCCACCCAAACTCTCCTCATCGCTGTGCATTAGGATGATATAGACTAGGGATGCATGATTTATCAGCCAACATATCGGTATAGGCCTGATAAATGCTCAGTTTTTCAGTTATCGGCATTGGCCTGATAAGAAAATGTGTTCGATATCTTAAAGGTGATAAACCATGCATTATTTCCTTCAGAAACACTTGACTTGAGATGACTAGTTTGAATTATTTATGCATTATTTATTTATGTGTAAGACTTTTTATGATGCAATTTGAAGTGTTTGTGATGTGGCTTTTAATGATGAGACCCTTTTTTTGTAATCAGGCAAAAAATGTGGATATAGATCAATCAACCAAAATATCAGTTATAGGCTTTCAAAAAATTAAGATAAAAAACAATTATTGGTTATCGGTATCAGAAACTTTTTCATATAGGTGTACAGTATACCTAATATAGACACACGTCCTCTTCCAGGCAGATTTGTAACATCTTTAGTTGATTAGAACTTCTTAATTATTGCCCTGATGGTGGAAATTGGGATTTTCAATGCTTTAGCTCTATTAATACAGCCACTTTCTATTCTGTGAAGCTCCACAATCTTGTTCTGCACATTATAACTGTATTCTTTGGTTTTACTCCTTATGATCAATGATTAAAGGGATTTGGCCTTTGTGTTCCTCATATTTAGAATCCAGTGGAACAGGAAATCATGGCTGGACAATTTAATGCTCCTAGACACCCTGGTGTGCTAAAAAAAAAATGTGAATATGAATGGGAATATACTTTACTATATTTACTCATATGAATTTCTAGGGGTGCTTCTCCTCTTCAGTTCACTACACTCATGCTCTATAGGGTTTAGGTCAGAGGAAAATAGTGACCAACATGCTTTGGGGAAAATATTTATCTCATAATGTGTTTTGTTTTAATGAAAGATCAAAAAGAACACTGCATATTTATTTTCACATCTGCCGTTGCTCATATTTATCATTGTTTAGGATACAATTTTTTTATATTTATAGCGAGTCTGCATGAAACTTCAGAGAAAAATTGTGCAAATAGATAAAAATAAATCAATTATTTTTAATAATAAAGACTAATGAGAAATCAATATAATTATTTTGTTATGCAATTTAACATTTTATATTTCCCTTTAGGTTTATACATCATTAGGCTACTTTAATGGTGGGTAGAAAACCTATACAGAGTCAGTAATAGAAACTGAATGTTCACCAGGTAATATATATATATATATATATATATATATATATATATATATATATATATATATATATATATATATATATATATATATATATATATATATATATATATATATATATGAGGGGTCCAGCCATCAAAAAAACCTGTCTGTTGTGCATGTTATCTGTAACTAAAAGTGTCATTGTAAATATTCTGAACAAAGCTGCAGAGTATATTGCAGACTCAAGAGTCTAATTCAAGGTTTGACCGCTAGATGACAGACCTTCCCTTTAGCAAAAAAAAAAAGTCCACTGTCTCCTTCCTCCAGTAGAGGGCGCTCGTTTAGAGACGTTTATATAGAATAAAATTTGAACTACACGACAAACATTTCTATAAAATGTATGCAGATTTGCCTATCGAATCTGAGCAATATTAAGCTAAACTAAAAAAAAAAAAAAAAAAAAAAAAAGTTACTCAGTATGAGGTTTAACAATGGGTTTAAGGCGCATCCAGCGAATGACCTACAAATGCGCACTAACCTTAACGCGCAGCTCGCTTTAAAAGCTCAGTGTCCCTTTAATCTGCGGATCAGCGCGCTGACGTCAGCGGACCCCCTGGGCCACGCGCTCCCATTGGCTGGCGTTGACGTCAGCGGCGTTTTTTTCCGCCTGAACCATGACCTCATCCTCAGTTCATTATAGTGCCTAAGTGCACCTTCTGTTTTCCCGGCTGGCTAATATCTGCCAGAGGCAACACGGAGGAGTGAGGAGGTTCTGATGGTGACAGCAGTCCGGACTCATGACTAGTATACACTATAGTGTACACTAGTGACGTCTGCCATGGAGAGCAGCTGAGACAGACGGGAGCAGACCGGAGGTGAGCGCGCGCTGTGGAAGAGGCGGACGGAGCGGATACTTGAGAGCGTTATTTGATGAGAGTTGTTTTGGGATGGACGGACTGGCGCGAGTCTAGCACCTGTGTCTGGTCTGGATGAGGGCAGCCGTGTGCCTCACTGACGAATGGATTATCAGTCGGTCTGCATTTATTTGTGCTCATGCATAATAATTACAGGGTTATACTGCAGCATGATGTACACGGAGTCTGGGAGCTTTGTTATTAGTACATTTGATTTACATGAAGGATTTCCTGTTCATATGATTATGTATTTATTTATTTACATGAAGCATTAATAACACCAATAGCAACAACCCTTTTAATATGTATTTATAAGTAACAATAAACATTATTATTCATTATTGATAGATATTAACATTATATTTTAATGTGCGTGATATATTGTTTATCGTTCATTAATTTCTATTAGCAAGAAACAATAATAAAATAACAACTATTTATTTTTTGGCTTTTTTTTTCTTTTTACAAAATAATAAGTAGGTTCTAATTATTATTATCAGATATTAACATGATATACAATATATAATGCATTTCAATGTATACATTCTCTAGTATATAAATAATCGTTATTATTTCATAAAGAGTATCATAATGCATAGATAGGTAGATCGATTTTTAAAACAAATAATTAGGGGAAAATATAGCTATTTATTAAACGCAGAATCAGTCTCTTCAGTGGCATATTGCAGCATGAATCCTAAGACAGGTGTGGAGATGGATGTGACGGTTCAGGGTAATAGTGTGTGTTACTCTGAGCCTGTCCCGAGCGTTAATCTCCGGCTGTCAGCGTTCAGACCCCTGCAGAGCCGAGCCCCTGATGAGAGTTACAGCGGATAGAGAACCAGGGGGCTTGCCTGATCTTACTGAGATCTTGAGCGTTTTCTTACAATGGTTATGATTTAAGTGAGCGCATAGGGAGATGGAAAACTTTGAAAATAGTACTATATACTGATGCATTAATTGAAATAAACCTTCTTGTGTCATAATGAAAAGGACAGATCGGCCCATGTTTAACAAATCCTGTTCATCACAACAGATGATATCACTGCAACAATGATTAACAAATGCACGCAGGCTCAGACAGAACAATGCTCTGCATCAGTGTTCGTATGGCACAGAGTCCAAATAAGTGATGTCATCCATACAGTTAATGGATAACCTGGATTAAGATATTTTGCTTTCCTTTTTCCTCCATTCAGTGATGTTTGTTCGGCAGCTGTTCAGGTGCAGTCTGTCATTAAAAAGCTAACGCTGTCACTTTAAATAGATACGTGCTTCTCTTTGTTTGGCTTTCATGCCCTGTAAAACATATACAACAGGAACGATAGCTATAACTATATCTATTTCAGCGTCCATGCCAATGGGCGGTAATGTTTTGTTTATTTTAAGCAGTTTTGTCGTCTGCTGCTTTAAATGTTCGAACTCTTTGAATTCCGTTGGATTCTGATTGGCTGACACTGTTTTTATTGTTTATCTGGAAAAACTAATTGTTCGGAAAGTGATTCTAACGATATGGTTCCTCTGTGTCATACACGTTATAGTTATGGTGAGAATCTCTTTATTGTAATTGATTTGGGCGTCTATATACACGACAACAGCGTTTTAGGGGCCTGAAAGCGCAAACTTTTGAAAACGGATGTGCAAATTTTTGAAAATGATACCATTATCACCTCCGTGTAAACTACAAAAACATGTATTTTTGAAAACAAGGACATCATGCATGTGTGTGTTACGTGTTAAGTCCATAGGAATGCTTATGTGTGCTGGCACGTAGTGTTTCTTTACAAAGTGACGTCGCCAACTACTGGCATGAATAATACAACAGGTTTTTTTGTCGTTGTTTTCGCAGATCCGGTGAAAAACATTGTCTGTATATAGGGCTGGGCGATATATCTAACGATATGATCATGCGCATCTAATCAGTAAAGCCGGTTCCCTGATTACCGATAAATTGCCATCACCTGCTTTTAAATGGAGCAGCATTTAATAGACAGAGCCATAGATCACTGTCAAGCTACGCAAAATCGCGTTCATTATCCCATATGAATCGCCTTTGATAATGAACGTGATATTGCGTAGCTTGTCAGTGATCTACGGCTCTGTCTATTAAATGCCGCTCCATTTGAAAGCAGGTGATGGCGATTTAGCACTAATCAGGGAACCGGCTTTACTGATTAGATGCCATCTGTTCGTAAAACTGTTCAAAAACGCAAAGGAAAAACATTTCCATTTTAATTACAGTTGTGTTGTGTAAATGTACCCTTTAAACATTTTAACGTTATCGTCCCTGGTGTGAACGTGCCTTTACTTTGAAACAGTTTTTACTCAAAAATTGCTAATAAATTTCAAAGTAATAGTTTTCAAGTAGAAAAACTGAAATAGTGTGTTCTTGCGAAAATCTTTGCATCAGATACTATTAGTTTTTATTTTTACATTTTGTTTTCATTTCAGTATTAGTTAATTTGATGTTTTTTTTAGTAGTATATTTATATACATAGAATAGTTCTTATTAGTTTAATTTCCGTTTTAAATGTAGTTTTATTATTATTATTATTAGAAATGTTGCCTTGGCAGCTAACTGAAATATATCTATTTTGTATTATATTTCGATGTTTATTTATTTCAAGTAATGAAAATGGGTTCTATATAATATCCCTCTTTACAACTTCGAAAAATCTTTTCTTTTTTTTTTCAGTGAAAAAACTAAACAAAAAACTCTTTCTACTAGATTTGTTTGGTTGAATTTCCCAACATGCATCTCGGAAGTAGTATCAAATCCTAGCAAATCAATAGAACAGATGTTTGGAGTGTTTCTTCCTTTGGGACGTGAGACGACAGCCTCTGCATCCTCTCCTCTCGCCCGGTAACTTTTTTCTCCTTTTCCGTTTTTAGATTCAGTTTCCATGGCGACAGCATAATCTCGCTCCGTCTCCTCAGCAGCACTTGCACCTCTGTTTATGCCGGTGTTTTCGAGGAACTACAGTATCTACATAGATGCATGAATGCAACTTCACTGCAACTGAAACAAGATCTGTCACACCTCGTCATCTCAGAAAATGCACGGCAGGTGTGAATACTAAATAATAGTGCATAATAATCCTGTTCTCGAGAGAACACACACCTTCTCTTGATGTCAAACTGCAGTGCACAATACCCCCCCCCCCCACCACCACCAAACCCCTGCTACTGGAGTTGTCAAGCAGAAGGAACGCCATTAGACACATGCAGCGTCAGCCTTGTTATGCTCTGACTTGTCTCCACTTCACCGCCGACTTCTCCATCTCATACTGTGGTCCACAGGGAGGCTGTTGTCGTGTTATCGATCGGCCGATTGCAGGAGAGGTTACATAGGGGATTCTGTTCTCCAAGGTGTGGCTGAACATCCTTCCTGTGGAGCGATCAGAGAGAGAGTCAAGGATTGTGGGGAGGTCGGGGTCTGCGTGTGCTTGTGTTCTGGTGAGACGTGGGTTATGGTTTCTTATGGTGACTGGGAATGTGATCAAAACAAAGGCGTCCATGTTGGGATGCTGCTGGTCGCGTGAGGCTGGTCCTCTGGCACCGTCGCTCGAACTGCGCTGGGTTTGTTTATGTGAACGTGATGGGAAGACGAGCTGTTTCATTATGAAACTGATGGATGATTATTTGACTTGCAGTTGTTTGGAGAGAAACACTGGAAGTGAAATGTGCTTGTTTGTTTATGTTCTCAAACATGCTGCTGGGATGCTTGTTTTTTTATGTTCTATAGAGCAAAAGTGCTTTATGTAGAATGTGGGGTTATTTATGTATGTGTAGATGTGTGTTTGAGTGTGTGTGTCTCAGTCTCTCTCTGGTGATTTCGGCATGGCGCTGCAGATATCTCAGCGTCGCAGCATCACCCTCCCTCAATGCAGCAGCAGTGAGAACGAGAGATAGATGCAAAGATATAGTGTGAAAGTTTGAAGCAGCCAACAGTCAATGTTATTATTGTCAAGAAAACTATTACAAAGATGAAAATGAGCAGTAAAGCAAATATTTTTATTAAGTCAAATAAAAACAAACCTGTTCGCAAGCAAGCAAATTTTTTCCTTTTTATTGTTAAGCAAAATAGAAGCAAGAACTAAAACTATCAGTGTGTTTTAAAATAATTTTAAAATATTTTGTTCAGCATTTTTTTTTTTTGATTGATTAATACAAAACCAAAACAACAGTTTAAAAAAATTAAATAAAAACAAAAACATTTTAATTGAATGAAAATTAAACAACATAAAATGCACTAAAATGCAATCAAAAACACAATAAAACTGGATTAGTTTTCATTAATTTTTCTTCATAGTTTTTTTTTTTTTTTTTTTTTTTTTTTTTTACATTTTATTGTTGTTAAATAAAATAAAAACAACAAACAAATAAAAAGTAAATGGTCACTATATTAGAATCTTTTTTTACCGAATTTATTCAAACTCAAAGAAACATTTGCTACAAATTATTTCTTTTTTTTTTTTTTTTTTGTCAATATTGGATGGACTGATTCAGGCTAATCTCCCAAGCCCCTGACTGTTTAATTCTATTGAATTGTGCATTCTGTCAAAAAGAACCAGCCATTTAGAAAATAAGCGACTGAGTAACGACATTATAACGAGAAAACAAACTTTCGTTATGTCGAGATAACGAGAAAAATAAGTCGTTATAACGAGAAAACGACTTTCGTTATACGAAGGTACAGGTTGTAGGACCTGCCACTAGAGGGCGCACTATCAAAACTACTCGCGCGGGTCTAGAGACACGATGCCCCGCGTTTGGAGTGAATGCACCATAATACTAATCTTGTTGACCATTATAATAGTATTCGTTTTCTGTAAAGATATGAATCAAAACAACTCACGTGTCGCTGTGTAAAACACAAGCGAGATCAGCATCTCTTTCTAGTTGAAGTTTGTCGCGAAGCTACTTCCACATTCGTCCAGGACACTGTTGTCATGTGGTTTCTACGTCAGTAAAGGCGGTAACAAAGGGTAACTAGCGTCATTGACAGGCGACTGCACTGCCCCGTGTCACTGTTTAGGATGGGAAATTTTCTCATGATTTACAAGTAGTTGAAAAAACATTAGAGATATTGTTAGTAATCAGCTGCCAAAATATATAACACTAGCCTAGTGGTTTTTGGATATTTTACTGCAAATACCTTACAAATTGTACCTTTAAATTTCCAAATCTTTGTTTACTGGTAGTGTTAGAGAAGAGCTTATCTTGATCATCTGCTAAACCTTAACCACAATCTTGGTTGTCTTCATTCACTGACACGCTCTGTTGAAGTGAGGAATCTCAATACATGAAAGCCTTCTAGCAAAGGCATCAACTCTAAACTGAGAGACTTTGTCATAGAGTGACACGTTTGTCCGGTTGGAGGAGAAAGGTTACCTCTTTCCACTTTCACTTTTGCTGCGGTTACCCTTCCATTAGTAAGACAGAGGAGGAGGGAGCCAGCCAACGCCGTGGTTTATTTATGACTAGTGTGACGGAGCGCAGAGTATGACTCGCATGAGCAATTTGCACATTGGTGATCTACTATGATATTTGTATGCGTTTTCACTTTTTTACACTGACAACCATAGCTCTGTCTGAATAAAATCATAATGCCAAATCTGTTTGTCTGTGGAACACAAAAGGAGATTTAGGACCCCATTGACTTTTATTGAACAGCTGCAACATTCTTCAAAATATCTTCTTTTGTGTTCCACAGAAGAAAGTCATTCTGAGGGCGAATTAATTACAGAATTTGAATTTTTGGAATGATACCATTTTGTTATAGTAACTACGTTAAAGCATTCTTTTTACCGGTGTTTTATGTTTTTCTGCAAGAAAGGCTTTCTCTTCAGATTTCATGGATATTTGAACCCTCTGCATATATGCAGTATTTCCCTCATCCTCGATTGGCTCTTGGTTTAGTCTTTTGCTCTGCATAATGTAATGTTTGGAGATCGAAGCATTGGGAAGGTCACTGCATACTCGAGCAGTTCCTGCTCTTTCAGGCCTGATCAAAACATCGCCCCACTCATCCAGCCATAAACAATCGCTCGCCCTCCTTCACACATGCCTTCCTCCAACACAGATGCACGTGCGCTCAATATATAAAACTGTGTTCAGTCTGCCAAGTGGAATATTTAGGCTAAATGTGCTTCTGCAGTAACTAGATTATTGAAAAGACTATATATATGAGTCTTGCAGCGGAGGCTATAAATGGCACTTTTTTTTCCAGACTTGTTACATAATCTGTATTGGTTCAGTTTCCTAACGTCACATCCTCTCTGGCTGAAATGTAAACTGGGTCAGTATGAAATGGCTCGCATATTTCCGATCAAGATTTGCTGAGGTAGAATCAGTATTGCCATTCATAAAACACATAACCATTAAATAAATATGAGCCTGAAATATGTCAGTGCGGAAATGATTTTCACTCAGAAATTGCTAGTTAATTGAATAAAAAAATAAAAAAATTAGTTAATAAAACTAAAACTGAAATAGTATATTGTTCTAAAGTGTAGTCCAATAATCTTTATTTATAACTTTATTTATAAAGAATATATATATATATATATATATATATATATATATATATATATATATATATATATATATATATATATATATAATTGAGAACTGTATAGTCACTAACTATAACATAAGATCATTCATTGCAAATAAATGATATGTAAATGTATCTACAATATATTTTTAAAACAGTACTTTCATTTTAATATATTATAATTTTACAATAGTGACTGCTTTCTCTCTTATATTAAACAGAAGGATTTTATATAGGCTAGTTGTCATTTTATTTTCTTATATATATTTAACTATATAATATTATTTTTATATAATATTAATTAGTTTTTTTGTTGTTTATTTTTGCCTTGAATATAGACTCTGATGCTAATAATGCCATTTAAAAGAGTAAATAAACAGCAGTTGTGCCATATTGTGCTGGATTTTAGTTTACTTCGAAAAATAATATTACTCCGAAAACAATTTTGAACAAATCAACCCTGAATCAAATGTACAATTTTTAACTAAAGCACGAAAAAAAAAAAACACTTATATAGGTTTTTATATTGCTCTTTTATAGTATTTCACATTGTTATTCATGAAAAAAAATTATTTGCTATTAATTAGCATAGCAGATGTGTTTACAGTACATTTTAAGCTAGCATTTGAGGTTTATTTTTTTTCCATTGGTCCGTGTATTTTGTTTTTGGACAGGTAAGAATGGCTGTCATGGTCACTGGCGATATATGAGAGGAGGCACTTGATGAATTTATTGAATTCTTGTGTGACAGCAGATGCCGCTCGGGCTGCAGCTGGCTTTCATGCTCCCTGACGCAGGTGGCTTTAAGGCGAGAAACATATGCAAATGCAGACGTGAATGCATGGCCAGTGAATTGCAAGTGCGCTACATACAGTGTTTTTGCATTACTGTGGCCATAACAAACCTCAATACTCAAGGAAACTATAAGGTTAGCTTTAAATGTTTGTGCCATTAATCTACATGTTATTATTCAGACTGCTAGCTAAAAACAGGTCATTTAATTAAGCAGGCATTGCTCAGCAATGACAGTAGTTGGTCTGAAAGAGAAAAACGACTACAGAAGATGTTTACATTGGTTTACAATAATACATGTTATCAATGCTGAGAACGCAGCTCATACTTTGTTAAGAGTTGTAGGTCTGACAGATTTCACTTATAACAGAATCACCCGGTCAGTGACAAATGCAGTGTCCACGATAAAGGCAAGGAAAAATTGTTCAAAAGAGCAATTTTAAAGAAATGTAGCCAAGTTTCTATTCACGTTTGTTTTTATATCGTTCAGAAAAAACTTTGGTAGGTTACAATACTTGGATCCATTTGTTTACATTAACATGAGCTAAGAATACAAAATACTTCTTATGCATTTATTAATCTTAGTTAACATAATTAAAAATCTAAATGTGTATTTGTTCATATTATTTAATGAATCCGAGGTAAAATGAACTAGCAATGTATTTTTATTGTTTATCCTAATGTGAAGAAAGCTCAATAAACACTGTAACAAATAGCCAGTTAGTTAGTTAGCGCATTAACAAATGTTAACTAATGGAACGTTATTGTAAACCGTTACCAAAATTTTATACCGTTTGCAAGAAAAGTTTCAATTTAATGACTGTAAAATGTCAGGTGGTGTAACCATCAAGTAAATTGCAACAACACATTTTAACTAGGCCATTAAAAAAAATTAAGATAAAAAGATAAAGATAAAAATTATTAACAAATCACACATCATGCATCATTAATTAATAAATATTGTAAATATATTGTTAATTAAGTATTTTTAGGAGTGACATTTTATGACATTTTATAACCAACTAACCTTGATTCATCATAAAAAGTTATTTTAAGAGACTTCTTGGCTTTGACTCTGTGGTTATAATTTCTTATTTTATGTTGTTGTTGTTTTTTTCAGTTGTACCACATGACTTTGGGCGAACTAAAGATTTTCAAATATGAATTAGTGAATGAATTTCATTAAATATAGTTGCATAGTCAAAATAGTCATTTACCCAACAATGAACGATATTGAGGTTTTGTAGCTAGAACCAACACTTTATTATTATTATTTTTATTTTTTTTCATTTATTATATTTTTAACATTCACTTAACAGTTTTCTGACAGGGAATGTTTGCACGTATGTTGAACAAACAACAAGAAGGAACAAACTTGTTTTTGTCCCGTATAGTTTTTCCTTACAAGAAATAACGAATAAGGAGCTACGTGATGAAAAGCCTAAATGAGATGAATCAACGTTTATGATTGTTGACGAAGTGCTGTCTAAAATAAAACAATAAAAATCTGTTGCCTTTGTTTTCCCCCAGACACCATCTGCACCTTGATGTCTCTTTGTGACCCGCGTCAGTGATTTTATCACTGATCCACTGTCTCTGCATTGGTTGTCGTTGTGCGCAACCCTCATCCAGAGAGGAGATCTGGACACCTCCATGGCAGGGGAGAAGTGCCGTCGCAGTGCCATGGATATCAAGCGGCTGGCGGGCCTTCTGCAGCGAGGAGCTGGGCGATTGCTGGTCATCGACAGCCGGACTTTCTCGGAATACAACGCCTCACATGTGCACAACGCCGTCAACGTCTGCTGCTCCAAACTGGTCAAGAGGAGGCTTCAGCAGGACAAGGTTTCAGTTACCGAGCTCCTGCAACCCAACGGAAAGGTCAAGGTATCAAGTGTGTGTTTGAGTGAGCGTCTGGCTAGTTTATGTAATTGAAAAATTGTTGAACTATTGGTGGCATCAAAAAGAAGGTTGATGTCTGTATGCGGACAGCTGCGAGCCTTCGAAGGGTTCAACTTACAATGCCGCAAGTTTTTGACTTCACAACCTTGTCGCTACACAATATTGTAATGAACTAATGTTTGCTTGTGAACACCCATTAAAGAGTCCCAGTTTTGGCACCAACGTGCAACATCTGCAGTCAAATTCATATGCACGTTTAGTATTTGACACTGCCTCATGTAAAATCAGTTTGTAATTAGGTGTAGCAGTCAGTTTGAAGTCGAAGAAAATGTTTGAGAAGGTTGGACTCTATCAAGGGTATCTGGCTAGCAGCTAGCCTTTCTAAATTTGGAGGACCGTTATAGGTTTATTAGTTATCAGAGATTCAGAAATTGGAGACTTTAGTTTTCCATGACTTCTACATCGAATATGACATCATTTTCCCCACCAGACTGGCATGCCAGGTCTTTATATTTATAGGCACTCTGTGAAACTGACAGAACTCTTAGGGGGAAATCCAACCACTGACAGGTGTCATGTAAAACTGACCCCCACAGCTGATGGGGTCAATGTCAAAAACTGATCAACTTTTATTGAGCACCTCGCTTTCCATAAAATCATGCCACATGGGGAATGCAGTGCGATTTTCAGTCACACCACTAATGAAATCTGAAAGCCTACAACCGCAAAGACACGGTCTCAGACACAACGCTCTGTTTTTGAGGGAATGGCTTTGTAATTCTTGGCTCATGAACAATTTTGTTGGTTCCTCATATTGATTAATATAATAAATAAATTAATATATTGGCTTGCAATTTTTAGGATGTAAACTGTTGTTGGGTTGACAAAAAATGTCTTCTGAACCCATTTCAAACTTTGTTTATTAGCTCTATCTATTAATTTACATGATTCTCACATACAAACATTCTCTGCACCTCTTGATATTCAGAGTAACTCTTTTAATACAGTGTTTAAATTTTTTCTTAATTTATTTCTTTATTTCTTTATTTATATATATATATATATGTGTGTGTGTGTGTGTGTGTGTTATAAAATGTTACATGGTGCTTGTCAGTTCTGGGCCTTTGTGTCCTATTTGTTTCCAAAAAATGGGCACTTTGATCCAGATCTGCTGGCCAAAAGCAGTTCCATCTGAACTTAACAGAGTGCCACTGTTTTCTTGGGTCACTACATTCTTTCTCTACATTCCCCATTTCTTTCCATTGCCGAGTCTAGAGCCTGTGTGGCATTTATTACATCCCTCACTAAAGAGGATAACGCTCGTGATTAATGCAAGTCCTGGATAAAGCTGGAGATATCTGGGTGTAAGTGGGGGAAGGTGGGATGGGGCGAATTCTGGAAACTCTTTGTTATTGGATGAGCATGACATCATAATCTTTAGTGTGGCCACTGGCAGAGCGCTTGCTGAGCACGTGCAATTCGTCTACATGACTAGCGCAGGATCCAGACAAAACCCTACCCCCTTCACCCCCCCACTGCTTTGGACAGCTGCCATTGCTAGAAGTTGTGGCATCAATGTGTGAGCTGAAAGTAACGACATCACCGCAACCAATGGCCACCAGTGTGGTCCATTGTGAGTGAGAATAAAGAAAGGATGTGAAAGAGGGTATTAATGGATGAGCAGCACACATCCACACTGAGATGATGCAGAGGTCCCCCATGGCTCTGTGTTCGGCCCATTTCAGATTACATCAGCGGAAGGCACCATATGCACCGGCTGCCTGGCCTGCATTGTAAATGGGTCAGTGTTAAGTGCTGTAGATAGAGTGCAATGGTACAGGAGCAGGACTTCCTTTGCAGCCACGAGCAGTCTTGGCTTATGGTAATCTGTGCTGTTGAATGTTCCATTGAGCTAGTAATGACAGATGGCTATGCGGTCGCCTAGAGCAAAGACAGCCGAATAGGCAGATCTTAAGGATGTACGGATTGCACAAAGACAGGAAGCTTATTCTCCAGGCCTTTATCTTGTACTCTTTGTAGAACATCACTTTTTTTCAAGTTTCACACATAGAAATGAATAGGTTATATGCTATCCAAAGAAAATGTCATTGGTGCTTGTCCGTGCAAAACTCGTTGGCTTGATATTAGGATGATGCAAGGCATTGCTATGTGGTTTCTAGTGTTGTCTGTGGTAGTTGCTAGCTAATGTGGGTGGTGACTAAATCAAATGAGCCTACTCTGTATCTGATATTTAAATGCCATTTTTGATATGGGTTCCTTTTTCAGTATAAGTCTTTGGGATATTTTTCGACTGTTGTCCCCTAAAATCTAGAGGTTTCTTCAGATCCCAAACCTTGAGAATGAGCAAAATAGTGTTGCATTGTTTTGGTAGTTACATTTGGGTAATTAAGTAATTTAAATCAGTAAGCTATTCAGAAACTGAAAGTTAGACTACGTTTTTTGTTTTGATGTTTTTTCTAACATGTCTGTGCACCACTACTGTACTGCATACTTTATTTATAATCAAACTCTTTCCGGTTTATTTACAAATTGCTCAATTGGAAAAAAGGAAGCAAAATTAAAATGTTTAAAATGGTAATTAAAATGGTTTAAAGAAAAATAATTTTCAGTATCATTATTCATAAAATTGCACTGACATTATAGAATTAAAACACAATTTGAATTAAATTGGGCTAGATAATGACACAAATTTTGCGACATGGATATTAATAATAGTAAATATTATACATTATGTGGTATATATTGAAACTATATATTTGCTTAGCGGTTTTGGAAAATGACTAAGTTCCACTTTATGTCGTCTTTTTTTTTTTTTTTTTTTTTTTTAAGGTGTACATGTGGAAAGTGCAGTTTGATGCCAACATCGCATGTTGTTTACTTGATGTGCTTACGCGCCGATAGTTAAGTTAACAACACAGAGATATTTGAAGCAGTTTTACTCACCACCTGTGGTTCCAACACACGATCGTGACCCTTTTTCGTTGGGATTGCATCATCCTTAAGAAATAAACGATGTGCAAATCCGGCGTCAAACTGGGCCTTGTTTGTAAAACAAGCATCTTCGAAATGCAGGGAACAAACAAAAACACTTGTACAACTCCGTTGATGATCTGTAAAAATAAACTCCATCCACTGTTCCCTTAATGCTGTTTTTTTTTTTGGGGGGGGGGGTAATCTGTGCAGGGTTGTCTTGCCCTGGCAACCAAAAACGCACTTCTTTTGTGACATTTCGCTTTCGCTCTGATCAGTGAATGTCTGTGCTCTGCTATACGGAGCGCGCTCTTCCGGCAGGAGTGCCTTAGGACCCATATAAGGAAATTCCGCTCCATTTAACGTCACACAGACCCATACTCGAAAAAAACTTTCCGAAACTTGTGACAGACCGGAAGGAGAATTTTTGGAACAAAAATACTCCTTCAAACGTACAACTTAGTTTTTGAAACTTTTGTCCATGTTTAGCATGGGAATCCAACTCTTTAACAGTGTAAAAAAAACTCAGTATGCATGAAATAGCATTTCACACCCCCCCCCCCCCTTTAATATACAGCTATTATGATAAATCTGTAAGAATCTGAAAAGAAAGATATATTCATTCAAATGGATATTTTAAAATGCGTGAATAAATCCAACTACCCCTATAGATTTATGTTTCACTTTCCATAATCCGTGACCGACTGAGGAGCATCTTAGCAGCAGGGATTTAAAACTTTACGAAGACTTAAACTGACACAGGAAGAGACTGGATTTTTTCGAACCGGTAGAGTACAAGTGATTTCAAAATATTTAATCTGGTGTATATATATCGTGAATATATTATTTACCTGATATAAGATGCGTTTGGTTTTGAGTCAAGCTACGTATTGAAGTATTATGGTGATATCTCTTCAGCGCACAGCGCGAGCAGGTCAAACTACAATGCAGAATATTAATGACTATGACTGGGACTGTTATATACATACTATTATAATGAGAAGACTATTATACTAAAATGCTATGAATTTGCTATGAGTTTAGCTGGAGTGTTTTTGCACATCGTTTCATGACGAACGCGTCGACAAAAGGAGTTGCATTCAGAGCCCCGCAGATAGGTTCATGTGCATTCAGGTCCTTTTTGTAAATAGCTTAAAGCTAAAGTCTTAATATTAACGTCATATTGTGTAAATAGTGTATTCTGTACGAAATTATGAGTTGAATCCCATTGATTAAAAACTTGCTATCAAATGCGTCACTCTATTGGTAATCTTTAGCGCGCGCAGCTCAAAACAGAAATGCAGAACATTAGTTGCTAACGTTTTGGGCTAACGTTATAATAATGACAGCACTATTGTAAAAAATTACAAAAAATAACTAAAAAAAAAGTGTTCTAAAAAGCTGTAAGTAGCTTCCTGTCCTTCAGCTTTCTACACATTTTGATGTGAAAAATGACTCCTACGTGTTGACTGTGTCCTGATGTGCCTACTGAATGTGTAATGGGACAGAGGACATACTTGTCAACAAGTTAAATTCTAACAAATGAGGCACACGAAAAGTGAATGGCACTGGTCAGACGGTCTCAGGATACATGTGTCCACACAGGCCCCGACAGGTGACACAAATAGAAATCAAACGTGCCATTTTTTAATCCTGGAGTTACAGCATGTAAACGGATCTGCATGTGTTCCAGATCTCTGCAGTGACCTTGGGACCATCCTGTGGCTCTTGGAAAATGTTGCTATTTGGCACGCTCGTTTTTGTGGGTGACACCCAACTATTACGGATCCTCTCCATGGCTTGGTTTAGTATTAAGTGGGTACCTAATTACAACCCCATAGCATTTGCTGACAGTGTCTCTGGCTATGTTCAGAGTAGCATATTACCATACTATTTTTAATATTTCTTGAATGTGCCATATGTACTGTATGCTATTCACATAGTGTACATTTCTGTACTCATTGAATACCTGAATGAAAACAACAACAGTATTACAGTTGTATTTTAATGCAGCTGTATTTATTATAGTTCCACTTTTGCAATTTTGTGCAGAAAAGTAAAAAATATTGAATACATTATAAATGTATTGATGTCGGGCCTTATTAGTAAAAACCGGTTGACTACGCGATCGTGGGTGTGAATGTGGCCCAGGCTTCAGCAGGCCTTGACGAGAGCCTATAATCCTCAGGTGATGATGTCACCGTCTAGATTTAGCCTTCCATCCAATTAAGGCGGAAAACCTTGTACAGAAGGGGCGGAGCCTGCTGGAGACGGCAAAGGCGATGAGGAGGGAGGCCTAGTTTCTCACGATCCTCTGTCAATCAATAGCTTCAGTTTAATACTTGATCTGACAGCTACGCTTCACTTGCGTAATCGCTCAAGGTAAACGTAGAGCAATTGGTGTAAACGTTCTCCAGGCGCCTTAAAACCAGGACTGAGGTGCTATTATTTAACTTTTGCAGTCAGTGGAGCTGGGCTGGCAGGGAAACATGGTAATCTTCCACCACGGCTGACCTTTGGCAGGTGACCGTAACACACACAGACCTTTGGTTTCTCACACGTAGACCTTCTCACTTTCTCACTTGCGTTTAGATACACCCTGTGTTTGCAAGGGCTGTGCAGTGCTGATTCTAAATGAAATGATCAATGTAATGTGTTGGGAAGTCCAAAGCCCGGCTTTACTTGAAAGGGAATATGACATCATCATACTGTAGATAGAACTGACTGAAGTCCTTTGATGTGGAGTTGAAATCAGGTCAGTGCTGTCTAGAATAAAGGCCAGGTTAAGTCAGATTTGACCTTTTATTTAAAGGTGGTGTTTCTTACTATGTAATGGTCAGCTGGTGTTTTTTAATGGCTAAAGGTCTGTTCACACCAAAGATGATAACTAGGATAACTTTGACCATAAAGTGTTAGGAATCATTGTAATTTTGTGAGAATGGTGAAGTCGACACCACAACAACACTGATAACATCACAGAGGAACGATGTCATTGGAATGTCTTTCAGAATGATGTTTTTTTTTTTTCAGCTGATGAATGATAAAACCATTGAGAGCCAATCAGAATCCAGCTGAGTTTAAAGAGGTCAAACATTTAAAGTAGCAGCTCGTCAGAAATTGTTTGACGTCATCATGTTCACCCATGTTTTTTTTTTACTCTGAATCAACTGAATAATTCAGTTTTTTTTTTTTTTTTATAAATAGTAATAATAATTCAAATTGATTAAAATTGATCAAAATCTGGCCCAAAAGAATGATTCATTCACAAATCAAACATTGTTATTAGTGATAATGCACGTAACCCATGTCCCCATTTTTCAAAACGCTTATAAATCATACAGAATTAGTTTTTTTGAGAAAGTAAAAATGCACAAAGTTTCCTGTGAGGGTTAGGGTTAGGTGTAGGGTTGGTGTAGGGAATATACAGAATATACAGTTTGTACAGTATAAAAACCATTACGCCTATGGGATATAGACACTTATCACAAAAACAAACGTATGTGTGTGTGTGTGTGTGTGACCCTGGACCACAAAACCAGTAATAAGTCGCATGGGTATATTTGTAGAAACAGCCAACAATTTGTGGGTCAAAATGATCGGTTTTTGTTTCATTTCCAAAAATCATTAGGATATTAATTAAAGATCATATTCCATGAATATGTTTTGTAAATTTCCTATCGTAAATATATCAAAAATATATATTATCATTAATAATATGCATTGCTAAGGATTTCATTCGGACAACTTCAAAGGCGATTTTCTCAATATCATTTTTTTTTTGCACCTTCAGATTTCAGATTTTCAAATAGTTGTGTATATCTCCAATATTGTGTGTTTTCGTCTTCTTTTCATCCCTCTTCCCCCCCTCCATCTTTCCTCATCCTCATCCTCTGTCACTTCCTCCTCCCCTTCTCTCCTCTCCGTCTGTTTTCTCCAGTAGTGCTCCAGTATTGTAGTGAGTCATTCTGCAGCGGCTCTGGCTGACGGTCATGTGATCAAAAACTGCCTGACAACATTGAGACAGTGGGGCTCGCGTGCAACACACACACAAATATAGCACAGACAGAGCTTCATGCTCCCGCTGCAATGCAAACACACACACACACACACACACACACACACACACACACACTCAGATTCAGGTCTCTTGCACTGGTGCACATGCTAAATTCTCCACTTTATGTGCAAGAGACGTGTTCTTCTGCTTTAGATAGATAGATGGATGGATAGATTTATTTCTAAATTTTATTTTCGGTACGATATGTTTGCTACAGTATATGTCACGATAGCAGCTTTGCTATATTGTGAGGCTGGTCAGAAGTCTGTTTGCACTGCCGTGTGTCTGTGACATCTGACTGATGTGTCCCTGTGTGTTTGTGCTCTGAAGGTGGAGCTGGGCCGCAGGCAGGAGGTGGTGGTGTACGATCAGAGCACGAAGGACGCCGGTCAGCTTTCTAAAGACGGCTTCGTCCACATCCTCCTGAGCAAGCTGGAGGGCAGCTTCCACAGGGTGTCTCTGCTGACAGGTACTGCCACACTTACACTAGAAAACATGAGCTCTGATCTGCTGGAGAGAGACGGGAGCATGTCGGTCCTGGTTTACACCAGCAGAGGGCGATTCTTACGTCACAGAGTCTGTTTTCTGCTGTCATTCCCTCACATTTACTTGACATGGTTCCTTCCGTCTGTCTCTTTAATTTCCCTCATGACTCTGGCTTGTCTGGCTGCTTTCTTTTCCGTGTAAACGAATCAGAGGCCTTGATGATTTATGTTGTTCACTGACAGACATTTGAGGAATGCACACAGTCAACTGCTGCTCTACTTGTTTTGTACCATGTGTACTTTGTACTTGCAAACTGATTTTCCTTTGCATCGTTCCTTGCCGTAGACACGGACGAAATACACCGAAGCTCACTTGAATCTCTCCGTTTCCACTGTTGTGAAAGGCTATAACGTTTTTTAATGCAACTTACGTTTGCCTTTATTTCATGCTTTACTACATTTTATTTATTATTAATATCGATCGCTCAATTAGTAGTAATTATCACTCATAATATTAATAAAGAATACGTTTTTTTATTAGGTTAATAAAGCTAGCTTCTTTGAAACCATTATTTGTGATGTAACATTAAATAATAATAATAATAATAATATAAAGCAAAACTGTATGTACGTTTTAATTATTTTTAATATATATTTTGTAAATATTTTCAGTAACTTTTTTTAAATGTGACTTTTTGTCCTTTTTTAATGCTTTTATTAATGCATAATGAATGAATGTTATTAAAAATGTGTTTTAATGTTTTGTTTTTTAAACCATTTGATGTAACATTAATAATAATAATAATAATAAATAGAAGAATGTCATGTAAATGTCTTAATTGTTTTATATATATATATATATATATATATATATATATATATATATATATATATATATATATATATATATATATATATATATATATGTATATGTATATGTATGTATATTGTGTTTGAGAACTATATATAAATATATATTATGTTATATTATATTTAGTCAAAATACTTGGATACCGCGGTAATTATTGAAAATATTTTATAAATAATTTATAACAATGTACTTTTAAAACTATTGTCTATTTAGCACAGACATTAAGTAATGTTAAACTGTAATAATATAAAATGATATTATATATTGTAGTAATATATATGAATATATTGTCTATATTTAATACATAAACAAATTCATATATGATTTACATAGAATGAATATATTACAATACTTTCAAAATCCATGAGCCATAGATACTTTAAATATAGTAAATATTATAAATATAAATAAACATTCTAGATAGTCAAAATGCCCATCCTTATCTGCACGACTTCTGAGGAAAACATTAATGATGTAATGCTAACCGTTTGTGCAGCTGCTATGCACAGGTACAACAGGAATCTCCTGCTGTCAATCAAATGATGTCATGATGCGCTAAGAAGCTGCTGGTTGCCAAAAGCATGTGCATCTGGAGATGAAACCCTAAGAAAGAAATTTTTTGAATCCCAAAAATACCAACTTCTTTGTCACTCCCTATGATAATTACTTTTGGTTAATAGCGTCCATCTGAGCGAAGTTCTGTAGAAATCCTCACAGTAGGCCGTTTTCTAAGTAAAGCTTATCTTTTTTCCCCCTCTCACTTCTTACTAAGCTACTTGATCCAAATATGTCAGCAGTAAAAAGAAGCTCCAATTTCTTTCAGTCAGTATTCGGGGGAAATTTCACCAGTTCTTCAGATCTTTGATTATGTGGCAGCTTGTGCTGAAGCGTCTGTCACTTTTAAAGCTTTTAAAGACCTCTTTGAATCCCATTTAGAGATTTTTGGTAAGCTTAAATTAGAAATGTGTCACATGTGTGACATGGAAAGTTTACACGCCATAACTGAAGCTGAGACAGCACCTTTGATTTAAAATAGACTCATTTCTCATCTAAAAATAGACTACTGAATATCAATGTAAGACACTTTATGAATTGTGGAATGCATTAATTAGTGGTGTTTGTTAAGGCAAGCTTTACTATTGCTCAACAACTGCAAATATTGATTGGATACCGCTGTTGGGACCAGTGGCATACCGCACATCTTAAAGACCCCCACAAAGAACGAGATGGGGCCCCTCCCACCAGCAGTGATGTCATGTACGAAAAGTTATTGTGCACCTGCTGCAAGCATACTACGGAGTCCTTCTCTCATTTACATAACTGATTTACAGTATCATTGATTATTACTTGTAACATTCTTTTCATTCTTTATTATTATTATCATTATTATTATTTTGCCAAGGCTTTACAGTGATGAATGATGTTAGACCAGTTGGGAAAACAATGCAGTGATCGCACTGGCAACTCATGCGCGCACACAACATTTTTGCTCCTTTGACATGACATCGCAGTCTGTTTATTATCAAAACAGAACACATAGAAGGAAATATATAAAAGTTGCGATGCTCAATTGAAACCGTCTTTGCGTTTAGACGTTTATATGGGCCTAAATACTGTTAAATACATGTTGCGGCGGTAATCAAATATCCTGTGTTTATAATGTTTGTAAACATTTCGATTTTTTTCGTTATTTTAGCCTAAATTATTTCTGAAAGTTTTTCCTCTCAAAACACAATTTTATACAAGTAACGTTTTTTTATCCATGCAGCAAATATTTTAAATATCTTGAAAAAATGCTTTAATGTCTTGAAATCTTTGACCTTTTTTTTTTGTTTAAAACAACTGGCCAATATCAAAAAAAAAAAGATGATGCTGGCTATGACTAAGCACAATTTAGGCTAATACTCTTTTTACTTTTTTGACGCTATGACACTAAACATTTTTTCAACGCAAACCGGTTTTAGAAGGGTAATAATACAGAGAAACGCATGAACAGAAACCGGTAAAAATACCGATTCTGCTCGGAGTGAACCGATCTCTCATTTTCAAGCCCTGCTTTAAGCATACAGAGCCCCGCACATGCAGGGAAAAATAAACAAATTTTCTCGTTTTACTAAAATGTGTGCACGATAGGCCTATTACTAAATCTTGGCCAGAATTTAGATGAATCAAATCAGCGAACAAATTATTATATAATTACATATATATTATATAAATTTTGTTTTGCGTGGATATTGACACGCGAGTGAATTTACATAATAAGTAACATTTTGTAGGGCCCTGTTGAGACTTTTTTTTATTATTTAAATAAATGTTTTTATAATTACACAGAGAGTAAATTACTGAAAAAAAAGGTATTGTTAGGTACCAGCACCGAAATTTAGGTACCGATACCACTACAGTACAGGTTCAAATGTGAACTGGACCCAACCCTGCTCAGAATAAGAATGAAACTTATAAGAATAAGAAATTGAGACTAATGTTAGCCTAGATACCAATTTTCTTATGATGTTACAAGTACACGGGGTTTATGGGAAGTGTTCCTGGTTCCGGTTGACCTTTAATGCAACCTAACAATCCTTTAACAGATGTGTATTATAGAAAAGCAATTGTGTGTTAAATGTATGCCAGGTTAAAGAGATGGGTCTTTAATCTAGATTTAAATTGCAAGAGTGTGTCTGCCTCCTGACCAACACTAGGTAGGTTGTTCCAGAGTTTAGGCGCCAAATAGGAAAAGGATCTGCCGCCCGCAGTTGATTTTGATATCCTAGATATTATCATTTGGCCAGAGATTTGAGAATGCAGCATAACTGAAGAACTATAATGTGATATGAGCTTGCTCAAGTACTGAGGGCTTTATAAGTAATTAGCAAGATTTTAAAAATGTATTGGTTGTTCAATAGGGTCGCCAGTGCAGTGTGGACAGGACCGGGCTAATATTGTCATACTTCCTGGTTCTAGTAAGAACTCTTGCTGCTGCATTTTGGACTAGCTGTAGTTTGTTTACTAAATGTGCAGAACAACCACCCAATAAAGCATTACAATAATCTAACCTTGAGGTCATGAACACATTAGATATATTGTTAAGATGTAAAAGAATCAGAAACGTGAACGTGTACATCCACAAATGTAAAATAACGCAATCATCAAACATAAACGGCATATAAATCAAAACTGCATAATGTTATAGAATGAAATGATGACTCAAGAAGTAGATTAGGACTGTGCAAGCTGTGGGGTGTTGATGGAAGTGATCTACTGCATCTGTGTTTTAATCATTGAGCTGAATCCCATCCAGACGTATTTTTTGACCATAAATAAATAAATAAAAAGTCTCAGCTTTTTGTCCAAAATGTAGCTTTTTTGATCGAATATGCTGGTGGTGGATGGCAGCTTAAAAAAAAAAACGCTGTTGAGGAAAGGTGCTCCTATAAAATACATTTTACATTTTCACCATATTAGTGTGACATTTTTGTGCTGTTAGCTTAGCAACATGCTAATGTCAAATCCTGCTGGAATAAACTGTAAGCATAAGACAAGTTTCTTGTGAGCTTTAAAAAAAATCTTTGGAGTGAATCCAGTTAGCGGAGAATTACTGAAGCGTCTTAGGGTTGAGCAAAACAGCAAACGATTCATCATAAGTTGGTAGTAAACATGAGAATTACAAGTTGCATATAAGTAAAAGAAAAATGATTTAAGCCAAATGTTCTTGCAGCATGACTGTAACCTTAGTGGATGTGTTCAACCAAATGCACAGTTTTTCAAATTATACTCCATTTGATATTGTGCGCAAACACAGGCGATCGACACATGCCCTAGAAAGTTTCATCCTTGCCCAGTCTTTGTGCTATTTCTCTTTCCTTTTATGCTTCTTTTTTGAACAAATGGAGGAGCAAGTGTCGCCAATAAATACATTGCGCAAAAAAAATACATACAGTATGTGCATACTATGCTGATCGCACACAATGTACACAAACTTCGGTGTATGCATAAAAAAGTATCTTTTAAGAAAGTGTGGAGCATTATGTTGAACAAGATAGTGACCAGTAATGAAGAGAGCAGAATGCTATCTGGATAAAATAGTGCTGTTTATGCACAAACCAACGTTGAAAATCCATAAATTTGTGATGTAACAGAAAGCAAGTGATATTTTCAGTGTTTCTTTAGTTTCATTATATTTGAGGAGGATTCCATGAAATGTCAACACTTTGTTTGAAGAGCCACTTTTTGATTTATAAGTGGTTCTCAAAGAAGTTTGTCTACACTCACATAAAATAGTTTCGTTTATTTTCTCACAGTGATGACACAAAGAATTGCATTTTTGAGCCATTTAAGATATATAAGAAAAACAATTTCTTAATGTGAAGAACGTGAAAGACCTAAAGAACCTTTACCACTTTAAAGAAACTTTTGTGCATTCGAACGGTTCCATGGATGTTTAAATTATAATATAAATTAGTATATATCTACATACAGGGTACTGTCGAGATGACAACAGTAGATACACAAACCACATATTGTGTGAAGGTTTAATAATGGCAGTGGTAACTAACTATATTCAACTAACATAAACCAATTATTAAACTCAAGCAAATATTTCTGATATGGGTATATACAGATTTGATTAGCTGTACTGAAACAATGATACATTTTGTGTCTTAATAATAGTGTTAAACACTGGTTTGATGTTTATTACACACTGTAAGATTAAAAATGAATGCACGTAGCTGTGTTGACTGAGGATAAAGTGCTTGGCATTGCTGCATCATTCAATAAAAGGATAGTGTCTAAAAACAGCAACTTGTTTAGAATAATTCACAAAACATCTGTTGTGAATGGTGTAGAATAAATGCAAACTTTATCATTCATTCGCTCAGGCACATCATTTAAAAACAAAATTTAGCCATGCATTTCTACTGCTCCGATCTTTAGGACGGCTGTGCAAAGTTCTTGAAGGTGCAGGAAAATTGTGACGTCACGAATTTCTCCCAAATTCAAATCCGGGAGAATCGAATTGGTTTAGAACCTTTTCCATTTTAGCAACTGTTGTGAAATCTTGGTCAGGAGACCTTAGACTTGGATGGTAAAAAAGGTGGTATCACGATACCATTAATCTAATTTGGTGCATTACCATAATTTCATACATTTTCAGTCAAATTTAGCAGTATTAAACATTAAAATATGTTTAGTGTGCAAATGTATCAGTTAGCCAGCATACTTGACCATGTTTATGTAGTGATGTAAATGGAGGATGAAAGATTTGAGGCGGCGCAAATCGCAAGTGTATTTATTTTGTCTACTTTTTCATCTGCTTCAGTTCCTGCAGGGTTTAGCTCAAACTGTCACACCTGAACCAACTCTTTGGGTTCGCCCCGTCGACTGTCATCAAGTTCGTCTTTGTTTCCTGTTGAGCTGGCATGCTGTTTCCTGTTAATGTCTGGCGATCACAGTATCTGAAATGCTATGCGAGCTGTTGTTGAATATGATCTTCCATCTCGCTCCACAGGCATCTTGCTCACGCTGTGTTTCTTATTGGAATGGCGCGCACACATTTACACACACCACTTCAAGCTTTCACACCTCACCCACTGGGATTTGCTGCAGAACGAATGTGTGTGTCCTGCAGATGTGCAATCACTCATCTCTCTAGCCTCTCACCATCTGCCTTTGTTTTTCTGTGCATGGTAGGACATCAAGTCCACTGGGTCACCTATATTAGTACATGTGAATTTAAGGGTGATAAAACTTTCCTGATATATCATAATGATGAAAAATCCTCACTGGAAGAATTAACTTCTTGAAAAGATAACCTTAGTTAATATAATCATTAATTATAATGTCAAAAGTGGTATTTTAATAAAACTTCTGTTCACAAAATGAAAAATATTTAGTACGTCTGTCAAGGTCAGTAAGCCTTTAAATATAAGATCATTTAAACTTTTCATGTCGTCAGTGATAGTTCATATTGCAGAATATCATGTGGTGCAACTCCCCAAAACTTGATGATATTTATGGATGAACAATTAATGATCTCCATATTAAAACTTTTAACATTGAAAAATATCTTTAAAAACTTTTTGGAAAATAATGAGTAAGATGTGTGCACTCAGATGTATTCAAGGTGTAAAAAAAACTTGGTTACACTACATGACTTTTTTAATTTCATTAAAAAAAAGTATTAATTAATTAATTACTTTATTTATATATATATATATATATATATATATATATATATAATGGGAATATAATTATGTTTTAAATAGTGTACAACTTTTTCAAAGCCATATGAAAATCAACAGAAATGTCATTTTCGAACTTCCAGATGCTCTAAAATTGGTCGTCTTCCACTCAAAAAGGAAGAATAAAATGTACCATCAATAGTTAACTCGGCAAAAGTGGGAGGAATTCGCCAGAAAGTAGCAAATTATGCTCAATTAGAAGATGAAAGTTGGAGCTTGGCAAGGACCAGAGCTCGGCTGTTGCTACCCCCTTTGTATTTTGCTGCTTTTGGAGCTGAATTCAGCTTTGTCTCGCTTATTATGCAACTGGGCGTTTCTTGCTGAAATGTTTGTGTGTGTTCGCCAAACTGAGGTAATGTACAGGTGGTGACGCATTTGCTCTAAAACAATATCAATATATCCTTTCACCTTAAGCCTGCCCTCAACATTACGTTCTCTTTCACACTCTAGACTCACCTCGGTCAGCCAAAGCTCCAATTTTATCGCCGTTTCCTCGCCCAGTTGAGGCAAAGGACAGGAGGGCATTCATGATTTAAAGCAGCAAAGCAAAAAGTCAGACAAACTTTTGTGGAAAAATGTTTCCTATTATATTTCCTTGAATTTAACTATTGTAAATCCTGATTATAACAGAAAAGCTAATCATTTTTAGCCTGAACATTCAGCAAATATTTTAGGTTGCTTTTTTTTAACATAAATATACAGTCAATGGTCCAACTATGATGTCAGTTGTGTCAGTGAAATCACTAACAAAAAATGACAGCACACGAGATCCTACTTTTTAATAGTTAGTCTGGATCAGTGTAGATGAGTTTGTTCCTTTATTTGAACAGATTTAGAAAAATTTTAGCTTTTTATCACTTGATCACCAGTGGATCCTCTGCAGCGAATGGGTGCCGTCAAAATGAGAGTCAAAATTCATGTTTATCCTGTTCTGTTCCAATGAAGGAACAAACTCATCTACATATCGGATGTCCTGAGGGTGAGTACTTTATTTTCTGCAGATCTAATCTTTAAATAATTTTTGCTGAAACTAAATATGCAGTATTAGTTGAGCAGTTGTTCATGAAGTGTTGATGTTAAAAACTTTTTTAAGGAATTTATTTGGAGAGAAAGCAAGTGCAAACAGAATTGGGCACTATGGAAGCCAGATGCAAACCTTCATTTCCCATATAAGCATCAAAGCTCAACATTTGTATGTTTGTTATTACATATAAATGTTGAAACAAGAAATCTGAATGATGCCCGAAATTGTGCAGCCTAAGAAAGGTGTGCAGTATTTTTTAATCAATCCGACTCAGATGATATACATGATAAAAATCCCATAAACTTACTTTAGAACCCGAATCACACATACTGTAGAAGGGCTGGTTCAGATTCACAAACTCTTTTCTCCAATCTCAAAAATTTCTTACAAGCTTCTCAAATATTTTCTAAAAAATGACTTGTATTTGACTTCTGTTTGATTGCATGGTGGTTCTTAGATAACTTTAATAACTCTCACAAAAGTTCCATCTAAGAAAAATCTTAAAAAGATTAAAATTCCTAATTTTTTTTTTACTCTTTTTTGTTTTTAAAAAGAGAGAAAAATAAATTATAGTAATAAAAACTTTATTCTTAATTTAGAAAATGACACAGGTACAGGTAAACTAATCTTGTTGATCATTATAATAGCATAAGGTTTTTGTTAAGATACGAATCAAAACAACTCACCTGTCGAGTAAAACACAAGCGAGATCAGCATCTCTTTCTAATTGAACTCTTCTTGGGTCGTTTGGTTGGCCCGTATGCTTATGTTTACGGGAGCTGTCCTTGTCGACAGAACCAGCGGCAGACGGTAAACAGTAATTATGTTCAATAAATAAGTAACACAATCCACCATAAAAAGTGCAAGAAGTAGTAAATAAGAACTGCTTGAAGCAAGCTAGTGGTTTGCTGGACGCTAGACACTACTTATGCATTTGTCCACGACACTGTTGTCATGTGGTTTCTACATCAGTAAAGGCGGTAACAAAGGGTAACTAATGTCATTGACAGGCGACTGCACTGCCCTGTGTCACTGTTTAAAATGGGAATTTTCTCATGATTTACAAGTAGTTAAAAACATTAGAAATATTGTTAGTAATGAGCTGCCAAAATATATAATACTAGCCTAGTGGTTTTTGGATATTTTACTGCAAATATCTTACAAATTGTACTTTTAAGAAGAGTTTAATTCTTAAGAATGTTTCATGAATCCGAGCCAAGATATTATACACTTGAATGTGGACTGTTTTTGATTTTGGCCAATAGAAAAACACCTAGCTGCCATCAAGTACTGTACACCCTAGCAACCGCAAAGCACTACCCTTGAAACCACCCAAAACACCCTTGCATTGTGGTGGTGATATTTGCACGGACAAGCACCACATTTACTTTGGAAGTTTATTTAGGAGACCGCATGATGTGAACAATAAAATTCCTTTCCAACCTGCACGAGTTTCTTTCTTCTGTTGAGCACAAAAGAAAATATTTTGAAAAATGTTGGTAGCCAAAGAGTTTTTGGTACCCATTGACTTCCGTAGTATTTTTTTCCAATCTGTGGAAGTTTTAACAGTCAACTGTACCAACATTCTTCAAAACATCTTCAGCAACAGATAGAAACTCATACAGGTTTGGATCATCTTGAGGGTGAGTAAACAATGACAGAGTTAAAATTTTTGGGTGAACTTTCGTTTTATTCCTAGTCATAAAAAGATACACCATGTACAAAAAGATCTCAGATCTCTTTAGATGGTTAACATCTAAAACTTCATCATTCTTGACTTCGTGTATCTATGTAACTCGTTTCCATTATCGTACCAGATCAGCACAGGAATCAATGTTTCTATTGAAAAAGAGCCAGTGTTGCCATAAGGATGAGGTAAGCTCTCGAGGGACGTTCTTGGTGCTCTGTTATTTTGAACAAACACACACACTCAACTCTTTCTCTAGCCGTATGTCTTTCTGATTAGAGCATGGCTCTATTTTTAGTTTAGGCTCCTGTGGTCATCACATCTGGCGCCAGTCGCCTACTTGAACAGCACACATATATACGCCACAGATTCACAAGGGTCAAAAAGATGACCTTTCAGTCTCCACCCTGTAACCTCGACATACACATACACCACTTTGTGGTATGAAGAAATGAGTAGCATTTGTCCTACATATGGCCCGCTGTAAACTTGGCTACAGTTCCTGTGTGTTCTCATAGACCTCAAATTATATGTGTTATGTCAATTCTGAGAAACAAGCTGAAGAAATGAAGAAATGTCAGCGGGCCGACCAGTGCCAAATACTTTCAGCATGACATGAACTACTTCTCCTCTTCTCTCAGCTACTGTCTCCCTCTTTTTTCATCCCTTTCTTGCTTGGTTTACCCACACCCACTTTTCTTTCCTTGGATCTACCTACCATCCAAATTTCCCTTAAAAAAAAAAAAAGTTCAGTGCACTTAATTAAATTGAGGAATACTTTTCCACTCTAGCATACAGAATCAAAGGGGACCAAAAAATAGCCTTATTTATAGTCATAATTTAATTTTTCCACCCACAAAGGGCTGTGGATTTTGCTACTGTACCTTAAAGACTTCTATGGTAATGACTTGGTATGATTGGTTAACCTCCAAGCGGCAGAATATTTTGTTCAGGGCCGGCCAAGTTTATGATTTATGGAATTCTTGTAGCTCAAACAGTAGAGCACTGTTTTATAAAAAATAAAAAAAATCGAAATATTCCCCAAATATATCATGAACTATCTTGATTCTCAAATAGTAAATGCATTTTGCACCTTTATAGATTATGTTGGTTGATCTATAATGGGTGATGGGCAAAGTAGCCTAATAGTGTAATCTATTAACTTTGCATAAAAATCCGTCTTTTTACTTGAGTACCAGATATGGGTGCTGTACCATAAAATATTTTAATACGAATGACTTTTATATTTATTATGAATTTAATAAAAACACTGTACGTTACTAATTAGCCTGTAACACTTGTAAACTTGTTGACAGACTAACCACTCTTGCTAGTGACTGAGAACCGGAGAACCAAGTAGAGTACATTGGTGCCGTGACCCGGATAGGAGTGAGGTTTAGGAGGGTGAGTGTAACAGAGGCCAGCTAAGGACACTAGCAGCTGATACAGAGGCGAATCCCGCTCAAAGTAGGTTGAGTAGAACTGTAGGGGACAATATATATCACTTTGTAAATACATGAATATGTATCACTAAGTAAATGTGTTGTTTGTTGTGAAAAACTCTTACACAATGTTAGGGTTTTGTTGATGTTCACAGAATGTTGCTATGAAGTTGCTAAGGTGTTCAGAGTCATTTTAGACCATTATTATGTGGTTTCTACGCTCTAAAAATAAATTAAGGGAGCCTTTTATCTTAACTTAAATAAATGAATGGTTACAAGTTTTAACTTTTTTTTTTTAAATGTATTAATATAATTACAACTTTTTAAGTTTCAAACATTATTTTATATTTATATATACATATATTATTCATTACACCAACTTAACATTGTGCAGTTTGAAATTTCTGCTTTATTTATTATTTTTTTCTTTTTTATGTTGTATTAATTTAATTAAATTAATCTTGACAGTTTTGAAAATCGGGCAGTGGATTTCTAATTCCTAGCATGTTTTGCATATGACTGGATAATAAATGTTGGAATATTTTGTGTATTGTGTGGTTGCTAATGTGCTGAAGTTTAGGTCTTGTGGTTATGTTATGGCTGTGTGAATGTATGCACTACGTACATAAACCATATGGGCAATGACTGGGTGAATGCAGGTGGCAAGTAATATGCTTTTTATTCATTAAATTTTCCTGCTTTTGATTTTTTTAAAACTGAAATAGATTTCTGATTAGCTGGTTCTAGAGTCACAGCTGAATTAGTTGGAACTTGTTTTTGTCCTACAACTTTGGTTTGTTAGTTTAACATAACTTCATTATAAGATTGATGCAAACTGTTACATTAAAGAAAATATGCTGGGTGTTGAATTGTCAATCCAATGGTAGGAAAAATTCCTTGTTATAGAATTAATATGCTGGTCAGGGAGCATGATTACATATGGTGATTTCTTTCAGGTAATGTTCTAGTACTAAATTAACATTTTAAATAGACAGTCCTGGTTCTAATCTCTTCCAAAAGTTCCAAAGGTTTTGGTGGCTCTTCAAAAATGCAATGAATTCCAGGAAAAGTTTGCAGAACACAGGACATACACATACACAAACAAGTGACGCAACCCGGCACTCATTTCCTGATGGAGGCCCAAAATCCTTCCATTCCATCCTTGGCTAAATTTGGATTTCAGCAGAGCTTGAAGCCCCTGTGTAAAGATTGTGGGCTTTGTCATAATTACAAGCATTAATACTACCTTGCTTTTATCACTCTCTCTCTCTCTCTCTCTAAGGCTCTGTTTCTCTTTCCATCTCCCCCTTTCCTTCCCACATGAAGCCCATCCTCCCAGTTGTGTAACCCTCTCTGGAGACCTCCATCCTGGTTTACATGTGGCCAGATGACATCATAGTTCTCCATAGGGGGTTAAGATTGCTTTCTTTTGCTGTCTTTTAAGGGGGAAGGGTAGCGGAACAGAGACATTTGTCCATATTAATAGATCAAGCCTGATTTCTCAATCACCCCTTCTTCTTGAGTAAGGAAAGAATTGATAACATGGGAATAGTTAATGCACGAAATGTGGTAAAATCTAAATATAATACAGAGGTGTGGATTGATGCATGTTCGCCATACCAGAACCGTCGGTGGAAATTAAAATCATTTTGCAGGTCTTGATCAAATTCAACAAAGCATATGTTCAAAACATCAACCGCACAATGCGATAGAAGAAAAACGTGGCTTAAAAGCCTTTAATGGCTGCTCTAAATGAAATTTGCAGCAATAGTACTAATATTTATTAAATATTTCATAACTGACTCCAAATGCTGTTTTATTGCAAGGTTCTCCATTGAATTCTCTATTTGTTTTTCCTTCCATATTTGAACTTCTGCCATTACAGCATTAATGTTAAGCTTAGGAAAAGAAAGGAGTGTGGCAGTTGGTCAGTAATCTTCTCGGGACGCCTTGTCTTTTCCAGAAGTCAGAGTGACTTAAGAAGAACAAATGTCTTGCTTAATCCCATCATCATCCACTTATGAATAACATAAGATTATTTTTAACTTTTGGCTGTAAACACATCCTTGCTAAACATCTGAAAATTCAAATCGAATGCAACTGCCCTCCAAAAGAGTGTCAAAACCAGTTTAAACCGGGTCCTCCTTGGGCTGTCGGTAACACAGCTGAAACATGGCAGACCTTGATTAATGAACTTGACCTTTGACATGCACACTGGTTTTCAGCCTAGTACTGAGTGACGGCGTCCTGTTGAGCCCTTACACTTGGAAGCCTTGAATCTCTTCAGAACTGAGGGAGATCTAGTTCATAGTCTCTTCAGCATTAAAAGAGCTTAACAGGGTTGGAACTACATGAAAACTCTTAAGAGGCAAGCAGCGCTGTTTGATCACCTCAGAGCTCGGCTTGTTTTAGGAGATTTGGAGATATTGATACACACATTGAGTCAAAGCAATATCACAAACCAAAAGCCATATCCTCTTGTAAGAGGATATGTAGCTTTACAATAAAACTATTGTTAAGAAGAAGTTTGAAGAGGAAAAAGTGTTTTAGAGCACATTTAATACAGGAACGTTTCCCCTCAAGCAATCTGAGAATTGTGTTTCTCAAGAACACAATAGTTCATGGATCACCCTTTGTAGGGTTTGTAGGGTTCGAATCTGCAACTGATTTGATCACTTAATTATACCATTTCCTAAATGCATCTATGGTTCCATGTAAAATCCATGTAAAAAATGGTTCTTTTAAGAATGGTTTACTGAAACTTTCTTTTGGGAACAAAAAATAGTTCTTCTATTCAATCAGTTCAAGAAAAAAAAAAACTTTTGGAAACGTCATTCTTAAGAGTGTAAATTCACCAGATTTGTGGCATTTAAAGCCCCTTTCACACTGCATCTCGGACCCGGCAAATCGCCGGAACATTGCCAGGTCGCTTTCTGTGTGAAATCAAACACGTCCCGGGATTGATTCCGGCATTGAACCCGGGACAGGGACCTAGTAACATTGCCAGGTTCAATCCTGGGACGAGCGCTGTGTGAACAAAAGCCAGAACCAATGCCCTGTCGTAGTGATGATGCACGTTATCGCGTGACTGTTTAACCAGCTGTTTTGAAGGAAGATAAACGTTCGCGACAAAAAAATATATGCAAACTGTAATGAAGCAGAGATCAGTTAGTTCCTCACTTTCCACGCTGACGCTGAGATCATTCATCAGCTTAACTGAAAGTTAATGTGCCTAACGTTTTCGACTCGTACATTACACGTCACGCCCTGATGTCACGATGAAACTCCTACATGTAGAAGCATTGTGGGCTGCTGTCTAACAGCTGGGATATGTCCGAGTTGACACTTAAAATTAAAATAGCAAGCATGCTGTGGCCATGTGTGTCTGATTAAAGCATGTCAACAGGTGGCTGGAACAAAGGAATGCAATTTAGTGATATTAAAAGTAGAGCAGCACATCTGGGGCTGAATGATTTGTGGAGGAAAAAAAACTTGAGTTGCAATTTTTCTAACGAAAAATTGTGATTTAAAATGCAAAAACAAAAAAACATCCAGGTTTGCTGTGCTTGTTTGTATGACTGCACAATTTGTCCAACATATTTGGATTTTATATCAATTATGACTTAATTAGAATGTTTTTAATCTAATTGATTACACAGTGTGGTGATTACTGTGAGAATACCCCCAAAAGATCAGTCATTATGGTGTTAAATGATAAAATATCAAGTACACATTATAAAGATTAGCTCTAGAAATATTTAATTGATTCAACATAACATTTATTACACATAAATGTTTAGGCTACAATTGCCTAACACAAACTTTGAAACGCAAACGAAGAAAGTTTGAGAAATATCTCAGTATATTTTGTTCATACAATGGAAGTCTTAACCAAATCAGCTTGGTTACCAACAAGTCTTTTTTTTCTTCTAGTAACTAACATACTTCATTATTTTCTTTTATGTTCCAATAAAATGTTCGTTTAGCTCAATTGGTAGAGCAAGGTTGGGGGTTTGATTCCCTGGGAACACATGATAGGTAAAAATTGATAGCCTGAATAGAAGTCGCTTTGGATAAAAGCGTCTGCTAAATGCCTAAATGTAATTTTAATTTAATTTAAAAGAAAGTAAGTGATACATGTTTGTTTTGGCTGTTTTGGTCAGAGATGCACTACTTGTTCTGCTGTGGTTTTAATATTTTCTTGGCAAAATTGATCAAAAACAGACAATATCGGAGCCTAAATATATCTAATATGATAAATAATATAATATCATAATATTAACTTCATATTTACTGAACTGTTGTTGCAATTTATAGACTATATCACACAGTGATTTGTTGCCTACATCACGTTTGTGAGCTGTCAACTGTATGAAATGTAAGATGATGTACAGGTCTGGGGTGGGCCAAGTGCCTTTATTGTGTATAAAATATTAGTATAATATATAGATATTTTTCCATAACTAATTAAATGAACGCACTAAAATGTATATGGCTTATTATTAATAATAATAATAATAATAATAATAATAATAATAATAATAATAAAGTAGTAGTAGTAGTAAATAAAAATATACTTAATAACAAAGTTTAAACAAAATATTATAATATTTCACTGTAAAAACAATTAAGTGTATAAGTTCATCGTTTTTACTGTAAAATTGCAATACTAATATTTAAAATATTTACTTAATATTTAAATTTTAAACAAATGTTAAATCAACTTTTATTTTATTGTAAAAATTGCAGGCAGCCCTTAAAGCTTCTCTTTATTTATTTATTTATTTATTTATTTTTAAAGGGACAGTGCACAATAATTAACATGGGGAAATTGTGCGAGATTTAGCCATTCAGGCAAAGTTTCATCTGCAGTCTCTGGTATATTGATGATAAAATCCAAAAGTACATAAAGAACAGACATTCAAACAAAGTTACAAACATAAAAAAGCGTACGTATAAAAAACAAAATCAAGCAAGAAACCACTATTTCAAATTATGAAGACACAAGCGTTTCTCATTACAAGTTTGGGGAAGTTGGTTGGTTCATGTTACGTTCCCAAACTCAGAGCAGATGCCGAGATGGTGCTTCACTCTGAAATGTGCAGTGCATATATTTATTTAAGAAAATTGCAACCTTTTCAATTCAATAATCGCACTAAGCCATATCACAATTTCTATTTTATTATGATTAATCATTCAGCCCAGCATTAACGACACATTTATAGCAGTACGGCATGTATCTGCTGTTTTGTTGGTGGTAAAACGATATAACAGCGCATGAATAGCATGTAATGTTTATGCGCACGTGTCGTGTTTCTTACTTTCCATGACTTCATCATGACTTCACTTATGGCTTGTATACATAAGACATCTAAAAGCTTAATCATGCAGTGAAGTTCTCGCTCCTTCGCCCCATATAGTGAGTGTAAATGAGAGATGCCCTATTGGGATTTGTTTATATTATATGTATGTCAAACTCCAGCGAAATTTCACACTGTTGTATCACAGACAGGGGGTCTGAACTTACTTAGGCTGATGCACACATGGAGTGTTGAGTGAATTGAGCTGGCGTTGTGCTCGACTGGAGGCTACCTCACACCTCAGGCATGACAGCTGGGGCCCCGTAAGCATTACATCATGGACTGATGAATGCGCGTATCGCATGTCACTGGTGCTCTGACAACAAGCGCTATCAACGCTAACCCCATCCTACTCCACGTACGCATTTACCAACCCGATCTCACGGCAATTCGTACATTTTTCACAAGGTGGCTTATTCGTACGAATTTGTACGACCACACTCGTACAAATGCATAAGTTTGTTGCCAAATCGTACGTATATTACGATTTGCACAATTCGTATGAATTTGTACAAATGACCTACACCTAACCCCACCCCTAAACCTAACCGTCACTGGGGTCGTATAAAATCGTACGAGTGAGGTAGCGTTGGCATTTACACAAATATTTATCTTGCACGCATGCACCATCCTCTATTAGATCTTAAAAATGATGTATAAATAGATTCAATATATTGTGCAGTTATATATATCCGACAAGGAGATAATGCAATATAACTAAGCAATCTAATAATCTAAACAAACAATTAAAACAGTTAAATGTATTTGTTATTAACTTAATATAATGATTGAATTGTTTAAAGTTGAACTTGAAAATCCTGCAGATACACTGTATATACTTATGCATTTATCGGGAATTGAACCCATGACTTTAGTTTTGCAGGTGTGATACAATATGATTTGTACTACAGGGGCATTTTAGGCCATTTACACCTGCTATTAAGATGCATTTTTATCGATCCGATCACAAATGGATGACGCCAAACATGGATGTTAAAGGGGGTCTGAAACATTTTGAACTTGTCCACTTTCGACCCCTTTCAGAGGTTGTTCAAATCACATTCGACTGCATTGCTTTCATAGTGTAAATGTTCATGTGGTCGAATGCATTTAAACAGCCACAAGAGAGCACCTACCCTCTGCCTACTGACCTAATTCTTAAACATCACGGGACGTGCTTTTGAAGCACACTAGCCAGAAAGGATTTGAACTTTGCTGCCTGAAATGAAAAAAAAAAATATTAAAGCACTATGTTCTCTTGCCATTCACAAACACACAGTGTTTTGTGGCTATCAGAGCAGAAACACAAAGCAAAGCTTCTACTCTCTATATCATTTTCCATTGTCTCCTTTCACATTCATAAGTAAAATGTGCAAGCTTTTCTTGCAATATTAGGTCAAAAGTTCAGACATGGCCCGTACACACACCCACCCATAGACCTTCCCCTCAAAGAAATCTTGAAAGTGGTTGATAATGCAAAGTTCATTCACAAAAGAAATGCATATAATAGACGCAGAATTTAAGTTTCCAATTTATTGATTTATACAACATCTGAATATTTGCAAAAATGTAATGCATTTTATGTTAGTGTAAAACGCACGCATTCAGGAAGCGAGAAGATCGAATGTGTCTCTGTGTACGCATATAAAATGTCTACTTGCAGTTCGTTTCTTGTCTGAAACAGTTGAGAGGCTTATATTTTTTCATTTTCAGAAAAACATTAAGTGGGCCTCTAAGGTGGCTGCATATTTGCTCGGTGAGTAAGGAATGTGGTTGCATGCCTTACTCACAAGCCAGATTCAGCTCGCACACAGTAAGAGCAAGCGAGAGAGAGAGAGAGATGGGGGGAGACAGAGTGAAAGTAAGCAAGAGAGGAGAGAGACAGGGCAGACTATGCTCACGGCAAATGAGCTCATTCACTCTTAGGTCACTCAAAGAGAGAGAGAGAGAGAGAGAGAGAGAGAAGGCGGGGAAAGACTTGAACGGAGGCTTTACAACAGCGAGCTCTACTTTCAGTTGTTGCCACACAGAATGAGATCAAGGAAGGATCCGTGGCGCTCCTGAGGAAAGACCACGCAATTCTTCTGCCCTCGTTTCTGTGAGGAGGATGCAGTTGTTGCTTTCCTGTGGAGTTTCCCCGCTCAGTGTTTTTTAGGAGCTTAATTTATTTGTGTTTTCTGGTACCCAGCAACTTTCGGACATTTAGTTCTTGGACTGCGGTTCGGACCGGTTGGTGCGGATGCCCCTAGACTTGGTCATATCCCCTCCAGAGAACTGCTTCTGGTCGGGGATCCAGCAAACAGACATGAGGCTCAAAATCAGAGTCCGCAAGATGAGAAAAGAACGCAAACTAAGAGGTGTGTAGCATCTGTTGTCACCTGGGCCGATGGTGCTTTCCCATCTGTACCTGTCAGACACGTGTTGGTTTGAAGTTATGCGATATGTTTCATCCTCTTGCTCTGTCTTTACTTTTGTCCCAACTGGCTTATATTAGTATTTTTTTAACCATTAATTTATATTTATGACTCAAGCATTGACCTATCATTGCTATAGAGCTTCTGTGATTATCTCCTATAATAGTAGAAAATGAAATGGATGTGCATATTAAGATTTGGTTTGAGTATATTTATTGATGCACTTTCTTTGTGTGTGTTCATGGTTCATAACGTTACGCACACATGCAAGTGTATGTTAGAGTTGCACATGCATTCTACTGATGTCACCAAGTACAAGTTAAACAGTTGGACTTTGCCAAGCAATTGACTTTTATATTCCAGTGACGTCTATTTTTTCGTAATGGCTTTAGGGCAGAAGTGCAATAATGGTAACAGTTAATGATTTGATGATAAAGGGTCCCGGGGTTTAACACTTCTAATCTGTCAAGCATGACAACAAAGCGCCGGGAGTGATGAGGTAGCCACCAACCCCCTGCTGTTTTTTGTGTTCCTCATTGTGCAGCATGCATGTGTGCAATGATGTCATTGGGCCTTATTGAGATGCTAATGTGTGTGTGTGTGTGTGTGTGTGTGTGTGTGTGTGTGCGCGCAGAGATGGGGACAGATGGGGGCTGCTCCTCAATGGCGTCATCTCTTCTGCATCTGGAGACTTGTGTGTGTGTGTGTGTGTGTGTGCATGTTGATGTGCATTAGTTTCATTCAGTGGCCCATCAATGCTGCTGGATATAGAGCCTTGAATGGAAGCTATAGAGCTCAGCTGAAAAGATGAAAAACTGAGGGGCTACTAAAGATGGAGGTCAGGTGCCACAGGAAAATGAACTGATATCAAAGGCTGGAGTTAATGAACTGTGCACTCCGTGTTATTAAACACAAATGCGGCTTGATAGCTCATGGCCATATCTGAAAAATGTAACCTTGTTACCTCGTCTGCTTTGTTGCACGATAGGGGCTGCGGTAAAATTTAGGTAAGTATCGCACAAGTCTGTGGCGTGTAGGCTCTGCTCGAGCTATCCACCCTGCAATTCCACATAAATTCTTCCATGATGCTACGGTTCCTCTGTACGAGAAAGGTTATTGCACTTTTCTGAGGAACTGAGGTCTGAGGCACGTCAGAGAAGTTGGATGGTGAATGGAGGTTATGTAAGCTTTCGGGAGAGAGAGAGAGAGAGAGAAAGAAAAAACATAGAGGAAGTGTGCGAATGGCACATTGCCTTTTCGTCCAGCGTGAGATTGACCCTGGCACACTTCTCTTTCTGAAAACACATGCACTCATATGCCTTGTGGTTTTGAGCAACGTCACCACTGCCGTCTTACGTGACTGGAGTCTTTAAAAGTGACAAATGTTACCTAAGTCAGACGTGATTGTAGTTGTTAGTGTGCGTCTGTGCATATTTATTCTATTTAGTCCTAAATGCTCACATCTAGTGAGAATATGAATTTCTTTTAAATGTGTATTTGAAACACCTTTTAACTTGACTGATTACGGTGCAAATAATTGTGCATATTTTTGCGGCAGAAGTCAAAGTAGGCGTTCTTTGATTCAACATTAGCAAGATGTTAAGAGAGATACGGAAGCTTAAGGTTTCCTTGTAATCCTAACTGTCACCACCACCGCCCAGTTAGAAATGATAGCCGATGACCTCACTCAAGTATTTCCTCTCTTGGCTTTTCAACAATGTGGTGCTGTACTTGTTCCTGTTTGTGTTGCTGTGGTCCAATGACACATTTTTTTTTTTCAGAGAAGCTGTAGAAAGCACCCCTGTAGATCTTCGAAGCAGGACAATATTCCAGATCCTTGAGGAGATGAAAGATCACTTCCAAAGGAGACCTTGTCCACTTGCCTTTTAAGCTGTAGTCTTGCTTTCACAGATCCCAAACGCCCTCTGAAATCCTTGACCTTTGAGTTGAAGGAAGAGGGATGGGAGGTCAGCCTTGCTTCCCTGTTTTGGCAAAAGTAATGCATTTGACAAATGTGCGAAAGGAAGTCTGTTTTAACAAGCTTTAACCAGGCAAAATGTGAAGTCTTACTTGAGCATTGCTGACAGTGTTGACATAATGACTAACCCTTTTCAGGCAGTTATGTCACTAGGCCGGTGAAGGGAGTTATAGCTGGGGGATGGGGGAACAGACATCCAGGATCTAATGGTTGTATCAATGTGTTTGAATGTATTTGTGTGTGTGTGTGTGGTTTGGGGGGAAGGGTGTATTTGAACCAGTATGGGGGTTGTAGAACATTTGGTCGGCAGTTATTCATCTACTGCTGGTTTCGAGAGCGGATGGAGGGGGCACCAGGGGCCCGTCGGTTCTGCTTGAGTGACATGCAAATCACCTCACAGTCTTCTGTGCTGAGAGATGATGTCATTGTACAGGCCATTGCCATTAATAGCAGGAAACAGGACCAGGCACCCCCAAACAAACAAAAAAGACTTGTTTAGATGGTGATTTGCACATGGATGAGAGGGACAGGTGTTCCTCGTTGTCAGTTAGGGCAAGGCAGGTGGCTTTTAAAGTTCACGGTTAATTGATGTATGATTTGACACCCTTTATATAGACTCTGGATGATGTCATGCAATAACGTTGAACGTGGCTTATGGTTGTCTTTGTTGTAAACCTTCTTATCACCTCACTCTTTATTTGCCATGACTCATTGCGTTGACTTGTTTGTTTCAACTCCTCCCACCCAGATCTGCTTAACACAGTCACTTTGGTTCGTACTATTGCACTGTTTCTTGGCTGGGATGATATTATTTCATGGCTCCCTGGTTGACTGCTGTATGTGCATGCTCCCAGGGTTACCTTGTCCCAGATTCTCATGGAGCTCATCTATGATTAAGGTCTAAACGCATCTGCCGAGGCTCACGCTTTCTGGCAGCATTGCACCGCTCAGTGAAGACTTGACTTTCTTCCTCTGCAATTCCATTCCACTTTTCCATCTTTCCTTGTTCCACTAATGAATTCTAGTTCAGCTGCCTATAGATGCACATGTGAATGCATTTGAAGTTTTTTTTTACCGTGCATTTGTATGCACGTTGCTTTCAAGACACCCAACTCCCTTGAGCTATGAATCAAGGGCTTGGTCTGCACCTGTGACCACCCTCATTCTCTAAGCCTGACGCAATTGATCAGTTGAGGATATTAGCTCATTCAGGAAAAGGAGCTCCAGCAGACGAATGCCAAAACTGGAGCCACCGCCTCTTAGACAGAATCCTTCTGTAGGCCAACTGGCCTTTGCTTGACTGTTGTGTTTGTACATGCACTGACCTAGATTGGCATAATCTTGTTCAGAACATCTGAATCCTCTCTTGCATGAGTTTGACAAATGATGTGTGACAACAGCATATCCTTTGTTAGTATGAAAGGTTTGACTTGAAATATGCCTCTTATTATTATAGCTTGGTGCCTCGTTGTTAACTCTTTGTCCTGCTTGAGAGATTTTGAGTTGCATCCTTTACATAATGACTTATGTTACAACAATGATGTTAACAGTCGCCAAATCTGGCACTCTTGTTGGTCTTATCCAGTGTTGGTCATCTTACTTGAAAAAAGTAATTTGTTACAGTTACAAATTACTACTCCCAAAATGTAATTGAGTTAGTAACTCAGTTACCACATTGTAAAAGTAATTAGTTACTCAGTAAAGTAACTGTGACGTTATTTTTTATGTTCTATAATGCTATTACGTCCTATAACGTCTTTAATATATAAGATGTTTATATTAAACGGACTGAAGAATAAAAACACTATAAGTATTTTAGAAAATGTTATATTTATTTGAACTCAATAGATTGCAGCCTGCAATATGATATGCATAGAAATAAAAACATATACAAAATAAATATTGAAAATAAAATTCAAGTACAAAATTAAGATAAACAAATTAAAATTTGGGTAAAAAGGATCCAAGTGAAACCTGGCCATTAGTGCAAATCTCTGTAACTGTATATTAGGCCTAAAGTTACTGCACAATAAACAGAACACTATCCAACTCTTATGGTGCGTTCACAACAGACGCAAATAGAGCAAAGTCAATGCAAAGACGCGAATAGACAACCTCCGAAAATCAGCGAAACACATTTTTAAATAAACTGCATATTTGAGTTTAAAACCACTATATTCTCGCATGAAATACTTTAAAATATATAATTCATGATACGATAACAGTAATATTTAGAAAATGATCTGAATAAAAATGGTGGTTGAAAATGCTGCGTGAACTCAGCTGGCAGAAGCCCCCCCCCATGACATGAATTTGCGTCTGTTGTAAAGTTAATTTCACGCATGAATGAAGCGTATAACCTCAAAATGTTCAAGCGTCCAACTACGTGCGAATAGCGCGAGTTATTCGCACATTTCGTGTCTGGTTTGAACACAGCATTAAATATTCAGTACAGTAACATGTTAGCATGTGTTGATGTGAGGTGGTTCATAAGATTTGAGTTGCTTGAGGCAGACGTGGATAAAGTCTTTTTTTCCTGGGCATACCGTGCATGTTACAGAAACATTCTCGCCTTTAATTTCCGGTACTTCCAGTTCGAGAATGGCATTTTCGTTGACACCGTCTTATGTTTAGTGGTATTCATAGCATGCAGTGTGACAGCGTGAGCAGGGCACTGTCCACCCAGCCAATCATCATCGGATTTGCAACGTTGTCAGGCAGCTGATGTGTATCCACTAGCCAAAGCATGACACCTCGCGCTTTATTCAACCAAACTGTAGTAACACGACACTTTACATTCTCAGTAAAGATAACGGCGTTGCAACGATGGGAAAAGAAATTAATTAGATTACTTCCTTACTGAAAATTAAACTCCGTTAGTAATGCCGTTGTACTTAAAAGCCGTTACTCCCAACACTGGTCTTGTCCTTCTTCTATAACATAGGTAGAGGTTCATTTTGTTCCTAACAGCTTCTCTCTTTTTCTCTCTGTTTATTTAGGTGGTTTTGCAGCATTCTCATCCTGTTTTCCGGGCCTGTGTGAAGGCAAGCCAGTGGCCACTCTGCCTATGAGCTTGTCTCAGCCATGTCTGCCTGTGGCAAACGTTGGTCCCACACGAATCCTGCCCCATCTCTACCTGGGCTCTCAAAAAGACGTGCTCAACAAGGTACAACTGACTGTAACAAAGGTCTCGGAATGTTAGAAACTTCCAAAAAAGGAGTAATCACATTGTATAATTCATGCCTTGGCTCTTTTGCACTGTCAGGATCTGATGGCTCAAAATGGCATCACATATGTGTTAAATGCGAGCAACACCTGCCCAAAGCCAGAGTTCATCTCCGAAAGCCATTTCATGCGCATTCCCGTCAATGACAACTACTGTGAAAAACTCCTGCCATGGCTAGACAAAACCAACGAGTTTATTGGTAAGAACAAACTTGTGACAATAGGAGAAGTGATTTTAGTTTCCCTTCCCTTCCCTTTGATAGATTTTCTTTAAGTGAGCTTAAAACGTTAGCATGAAAAGTGAGTAGCATCCCCTGTCTTGCATGTTTTGTGTTTGCTCACAATTTCCCTTCTCCCTTTCAGACAAAGCCAAGGTTTCCAACTGTCGAGTCATTGTCCATTGTTTAGCTGGCATCTCCAGGTCCGCTACCATCGCCATCGCTTATATCATGAAGACAATGGGCTTGTCATCAGATGACGCGTACAGGTAAACTCACTCAGACACCCTGCAGCTTGAATTGCACAGTCTCAGAAAGATGTTTTCTGCTAGCTGTAATTTTAGATCCATTTCCTCCAACATGTAAAATGGATCATGTAGGAACTTGTAAACAATACCTGTCTTGGCTTTCCTTAACACGTATTTTTGTTCAAAGCCTTTACAAGCTTGCATGATGCGTCTTTGTGTTGAAGATGTCTTCCTTTCCATATATCTGAATTTGTCCTTAGGGTAATCATTCTTACTCTTCTTGTGTTTCCAGGTTTGTGAAGGACCGCAGACCTTCGATATCACCCAACTTCAACTTCCTGGGGCAGCTGCTGGAGTTCGAGAAAGGTCTGAGGTTGCTTAAGGCTCTGTCCTCGGAGCAAGAGAAGTTGGAGCAGTTGAAGGAACTGACACAACCTAGAGGAGAATCTTCTAGTGATCCTGAAAAGGCTCATCTGGGGGCCGAGAAGGACAGCAGAGATTTGGACACCAAGCTACCTTCTCCAACCTCCCTCCAGCAGGGCTTTAATGGCTTGAATCTGTCGGCAGAGCGTATCCTAGACACCAACCGGCTCAAACGCTCTTTCTCACTTGACATCAAATCGGTTTACGAGCCCAACTACTGTCCTCGTCTCACGCCTGCGCATAACGAAGATGTTCCCAAACTCTGCAAGCTGGATAGCCCGGAGGCCGGAGAAGCCATTGGTGTCTGCCAGTACTCACCTGTTTCCGTCAGCCCTGCTTTAGCTGAATCCCCAGGCCTCTTTCCTGAGAGCAGCTCCCGACCTCGTTCACGGAGGAAAAGCAAGCACAATGGTAGCAGTGCTGGAAGTTCTCCCGTGCATTCGCACAGCCTAAACTATGGA